>NC_141032.1:505000-632500 GCF_052040795.2 Danio rerio
GGAGATATCAAAACTGTCATGCGGGGATGGGTTTTGAGGACGGGGTTATCAAAATATGCACGCTATTAAATGTGAGCGGTGAATCCAGTTTGCAGGGATTATGCCGTGCCGTCTGTGATGCCCTGTGAAGCACACAATCTGTTGCATGCATTGGGGATCGATTCCACTTCACTCTTCACAATAGTGGAGGGACTCTCTTTTAATATATGTGAGCTTAACAGGCTGTGTGTGTGTGTGTGTGTGTGTGTGTGTGTGTGTGTGTGTGTGTGTGTGTGTGTGTGTGTGTGTGTGGGGTGATGTAGAGTGCAGATGTTCTTTGTTTACACGCTGTACTGTACGTCTTTCACTCTTCAGAAAGGAATCAATAGCGGAATCGTGAATCATGAGGGTGTTTGAAGAGCGCAGATTAATATAGTGTGATATTTGTGGAGAAGAAGATGGAGAAATGGATGCATGAACAGATCAGACAGACAAAAGAGACAGAGATGTGGATGTATGGATGGATAGAATGGATGATGGTTGGACAAATGAATGGAGATGGATGATGATGCTAGATAGATGGAAAGATGGATGGAGAAGGAGAGATAGATATGAATGGAAGAAATAGATGGAGATGGATGATGATAAATAGATGGATAAATATGTGGATAGATGGATGATAGATGGATGGATGGAGATGATGGATGAATGAATGGATGAAGAGGATGGATGGATGGATGGATGGATGGATGGATGGATGGATGGACAGGCAGATGGATGGATGGAAAGATGGCCGGATGGATGGATGGATGGATGGATATAAATAAAGGGGTAGGTGGATGGATGGATGGATGGATGGATGGATGGATGGACAGGCAGATGGATGGATGGAAAGATGGCCGGATGAATGGATGGATGGATGGATATAAATAAGGGGGTAGGTGGATGGATGGATGGATGGATGGACGGATGGATAGATGGATTGAAGGATCGATAGACGGACGGATGGATGGATGGATGGATGGATATAAATAAGGGGGTAGGTGGATGGATGGATGGATGGATGGATGGATGGACAGGCGGATGGATGCATGGATGGATGGAAAGATGGCCGGATGGATGGATGGATGGATATAAATAAGGGGGTAGGTGGATGGATGGATGCATGGATGGACGGATGGATAGATGGATTGAAGGATCGATAGACGGACGGATGGACGGACGGATGGACGGACGGATGGACGGACGGACGGATGGATGGATGGAGGGATTGAAGGATCGATGGACGGATGGATGGATGGATGGATGGATGGATGGATGGATGGATAGACCAACGGATGGATGGACAGAAAGATGGATGGATGGACAGATAGCTGGATTGGATGGATGGATGAACAGATGGATGGATGGATGGGCTGAAGGATGGATGGACGGACAGACCAACGGATGGATGGACAGAAAGATGGATGGATGGACAAATAGTTGAATGGATGGACAGATAGATGGATAGATGGATGGATGGATGGACAGAAAGATGGATGGATGGACAGATAGATGGATAGATGGACGGACGGATGGATGGATGAATGAATAGATGAATGGATGGATGGATAGATACAGATATCTGAGTGTTCCGCTGCAGCTCTTCCTCATGCCTGTGTTTTGACCTTTGACCTCTGTGTGAGTGTGTGTGCGCATGTGTACAGTGTGTGTTTGTATGTGTGTATACAGTATGTGCGTGTGTGAGGGACTGCTCCTGACAGCTCATTCATCATCTCGGTCTCGTCTCGTCTGCCACCAGTGTGTTCTGCTTTGTTAATTAAAAATGTAAAACTCTAATCATCCTCTGCCGTTTCCTCCACAACACGCGTCTGCATGCTCTCCCACTGCACACCGCATTCATTTCAGATCAACTAAACTGGCCGTAGTGTATGAGTGTGTGTGTATGAGTGTGTATGGGTGTTTCCAGTAATGGGTTGCGGCTGGAATGGCATCCACTGCGTAAGACATGCTGGAATAGTTGGTGGTTCATTCTGCTGTGGTAACCTCAGATGAATAAAGAGATGAATATGAATGAGTGTGAGCTTGTTTGTGTGTGTGTGTGTGTGTGTGTGTGTGTGTGTGTGTGTGTGTGTGTGTTATCTGATTGTATGGGGGCTCATATATCTGCAGTATCTCCACATTCTCTCTCTGTCTGTGCTGCTGAACTGCTCATGGCTGATTGTGTGGATATTTTGGCGTGGATAAACTCCAGCCGTGTGTCTGCACTCGTGCTCGTGATCGGGGTTTGATACAGAGAAATATCCCACAGTAAAACTCAGAGATCTCCAGCTGCGTATAAACACACAGTCAGAACGTGAAGACGGGGTTAATCCCTCATATCTGAGCAGCAGTAATACAGCACACACTAACATCACACAACACGCTTTGTGTTTACTTTCCCAATTAAAGTGATGAATATACCAGAGGACAATTACTAATAAAGTTATCAGACGAGTCCGCAGGCAAAATAATCTGCCAGTGTGGTCAAAATAGTCTCATAGAAAATGCTTCTTGATTTTTAGATATTTGGAATAGAAACAGGACAGAGACTAAATCAGAAAAGCATTTGAAAAAAGCATATGAAGCATGTTAAAGCAGCCTTCACATGGTTAAAACCCCTACACAGTGACAGAAATGATGAATCTGAGAGTTTTGCTCCTGCAGGACATTTAATGTAAACGTGACAGGAATCTCATCTCTTCCCACAATTCCTCCTCAAACCTGTATTTTTTCTCTCTCGAGCTCCAGAAGAAAACACAAAAGCCCTGAAGTGAGTCCTTGACTTAGAAATAATGAGTTCACCAGCTCAGAAGTTTGCAGAGAAATCTCTTTCTTCCGGCACCGAAAAAACAGAAGAAATCTCTCAGATGAAGTTGAGACACTGATGTGTCTTTATTTATTTATATATATATGTGTTATGCATCCCGTGACTCGATATATATCTGGGTCACGGCTCTCGACCTCAGGTGATGTTTAGCGAAGGCTGAACTCATTAAAGGAAGCTCTTTGATTTCAGAGTTGCTGCTGTGATTATACATCAGCTCTGTTTCTATGCACTGATTTAAATGAACACTATGGATTATCGCAGGAAAAATGGAAGATTAATGAAAATTAATTTCCATTAAATGGAAATGCCAAGATGTGAATAGATTTTTTAAGAAATCTCTGCGCACAACTGAGGTTTTTATTGAATTTTTATCCAAAAAATGCACATAAACTATGATATAAATAAATGTTCCGAATAAATTCAAAGATCAGCAAGGTCATGAGATGCTCATTAGTTTTAGCAGGTTAAAATGGGGTGCATCAACCATACTACGGTAAAGTGTATTATACTGTACTGTATAAACTGCTGTGTCGTCTTTGTTAATGAATGCTTCAGCACACTGTAACATACTATAGTGACCTGATGAACTAATAAGTACTGTAGTGGTTTTTACTACAGTAAACTACAGTGTCGGGTTATTTGTCAATATTAATATAGTTGTTTTGTTACCATAGCAACTGTAGAATCACCACAACAGATCAATTACTATAGCTGTTGTGTTACCATAGCAACTGTAGAATCACCACGACAGATTAATTACTATAGCTGTTGTGTTACCATAGCAACTGTAGAATCACCACAACAGATCAGTTACTCTAGTTGTTGTGTTACCATAGCAACTGTGGAATCACCACCACAGATCAATTGCTATAGTTGTTGTGTTACCATAGCGACTGTAGAATCACCACCACATGTTAATTACTATAGTTTTGTTACCATAGCAACTGTATAATTACCACAACAGATCAGTTACGATAGTTGCTGTTACCATAGCAACTGTATTATCACGCAACAGATCAATTACTATAATTGCTGTTAGCATAGCAACTGTAGAATCACCACGACAGATCAATTACTATAGTAGTTGTGTTACCATAGCAACTGTAGAATCCCCACAACAGATCAGTTACTCTAGTTGTTGTGTTACCATAGCAACTGTGGAATCACCACCACAGGTTAATTACTATAGTAGTTGTGTTACCATAGCAACTGTAGAATCACCACAACAGGTCAGTTACTGCAGTTGATGTGTTACCATAGCAACTATAGAATCACAACAAAAAATCAGTTACTAATGTTGTTCTTACCATAGCAACTGTAGAATCACCACAACGGATCAGTTACCATAGTTGCTGTTACCATAGTGACTGTATTATCACTGCAACGGATCAGTTACTATAATTGCTGTTACCATAGCAACTGTAGTATCACCACAAGAGATCAATTACTATAGTAGTTGTGTTACCATAGCGACTGCATTATCACCACAACAACTGTAGAATCAGTAGTTCACTCGACTAAGGGGAAAATAGGAGGGAAAATGCCCATTAAAAAAACTGTCTAGAGTTACAAACATATAAAAAATACAAATAATATAATTGCCACATCAAACAGCATGATGGGCTGCTTTTTCTGATTGTAAAACAATGAAAGTGAATGAGAAGACAAATTCTCTCTTGATTTAAATAATTTAAGGTATTTAGACTAGAAACAAAACAAAAGCACTAAGTAGCTCAGTGCATTTTTTGCACACATGAAAGAATGAGGATAATAATAAGGTTAATAAGCAGGCTACTGTAGTATGTTTGTCGTGTGTGAATGTTCAGAGTGACTTTAAGAGGTGTGCCGTGTGATGTGAGGCGTGTGCTGAATCCTGTGCTGCGGCTGCAGGTTGAGAAGCGGTAAATTAAAGGTCTCCGGCAATCAGAGTTTCTGTGCTGCAGTGAAATAGAGACGCAGATGCCCACATCTCTAGCTCTGGCTCCGGGTGAAGGTTCAAGACACTTCTCCACCTCCTGACTGATTTGACTGCTGGTTTTAATATATGATGACTCTGTCAGTGGCCGGTTCCTGTGAGATCAATGACGGCGGCGTCTCTTTGTTTCTGCTTTATCTGTTCCCCATCCAAACCCTCCAGCATCCGCTCTTGATCTTGACCCACATACCGTCGCTTTTGTCACTAGTTTCAGACGAGCTGCTTCGGCAGCAGCCGATTTGAAGAGCGGATTGAACCTCAGAAATGAAGGCAAGTTTTATGTACATTACGCACATCACTGGCTTTTACATATATTCATGTGCAGCCGCGGAGGGATTTACACCAGCGCCGCCATCTCATTAGAATGCGAGTCAAAAATAGTTTCAATTAAAATGAGTTCTGACACATTTCGACAACTGTCTGACATGCTCTCGCGAATTTGTGAAATGCGTTTTTGCTGGGCCTAAAGTAATTATTAATGAACACAATCAGGGGTGTCTGGCTGTCAACAGATTTTGCGAGACTAATGAATGTTTAATTTAAAAAGTGCCGTAGAGTCAATACATTTGAATTGTTCTCTGATATCTACACAGTGGTATGAGGCATAGGTAAATTAAAGAATTAGAGCCATTCGACAAATCAGAGCAGATTATGGCCACACAGACCAATCAGAGCAGAGTAACAGAAGAGCCATCTAACCAATCAGAGCATAGTAAAGCCATCTGACCAATCAGAGCAGAGTAGATCCATCCGACCAATCAGAGCCGAGTATAGTCATCTAACCAATAAGAGCAGAGTAGAGCCATCCAACTCATCTGAGCAGAGTAGAGCCATCTGACCAATTAGAGCAGACTATGGCCACACAGACCAATCAGAGCAGAGAAACAGAAGAGCCATCAGACTAATCAGAGCATAGTGTAAAGCCATCTGACCTATCAGAGCAGAGTAGATCCTTCCGTCCAATCAGACCAGAGTATAATCATCTAACTAATCAGAGCAGAGCCATTCGACCAATCAGAGCAGACTATGGCCACACAGACCAATCAGAGCAGAGTAATTGAAGAGCCATCAGACCAATTAGAGTATAGTAAAGCCATCTGACCAATCAGAACAGAGTAGATCCATTTGACCAATCAGAGCAGAGTAATTGAAGAGCCATCAGACCAATCAGAGTATAGTAGAGCCATTTGATCAATCAAAGCAGAGTAGAGCCATCCGACCAATCAGAGCAGAGTAGATCCATCTGACCCATCTGAGCAGAGTATAGTCATCTAACCTATCAGAGAAAAGTAGAGCCATTCGACCAATCAGAGTAGACTATGGCCACACAGACCAATCAGAACAGAGCATGAGCAGAGCCTTCTAACCAATCAGAACATAGTAATGCCATCCGACCACAATCAGTGTATAATAGAGCCATCAAACCAGTCAAAGCAGATCATGGCCACTTAGACCAATCAGAACAGAGTTAGGGCAAAGCGGAGCCATCTGACCAATCAGAACAGACTATGGCCAATCAGACCAATCAGAGTAGAATAAAGCCATTCAACCATTCAGATCATAGTAAATCCATCAAACCAGAAGAGTACGGGCCGTTGATCAGACCAATCAGAGTAGAGTAAAGCCACCAGACCATGAATATTAATGAGCTCTGCTATGATGCTCCATGTCAGTGCCTGCTCTCTTTCTTTCTCTTTCACACACACACACACACACACACACACACACACACACACACACACATTCACACACACTACTCAGACAAACACTCAGGAACTCTCACTCCACCATGCAGACACACACGCACACACTCACAAACACACAGCGCGTTGTACTCTGAAATAAACACATGCAAATTAATCATAGTTATCATAAATATTATATTAAACTCAACAAAAGGCCCCAACAGAGATGTATTGTGTTGTATATCTTCGACGTGTGTGTGTGTGTGTGTGTGTGTGTGTGTGTGTCCTCATCACCCCTCTCTCTCTCTCAGTCCATCCACCGCTGCTCTCCATCTCTGTTATCATGCATTATTTATCTGCTCCGGCCGCTGTCTAATCTGCAGTGACACACATGGAGTTTATAGGTTTGCCAAAGGCTAATAGTGAGCTGTTTAACACTCGTATTCATGAGACGCTCAAAGCCCAACAGAGTCATGACTTCATTGTGGATTTACACCTTCATTCAGCACAAACAGACAGAGAGCAAGACACCGCACACACACACACACACACACACACACACACACACACACACACACACACTCTTTTATAGCTCACGTTATAACGATCTTCGTCAAATCAGCATGTGATCTGCATAACTTTACTATCAGGATTTGAGCATCTTTGTTAGAATAACTCATTGTATCCTCATGAGGGAGATGTTCAGTAAAACGTTTGTTGATGTTTAATGGAGCCCATATATTTGATGTGTGCAATAAATTGAATTTTTATTAGTTTTAATCAGCGACGCTGAGGAAATTGTGCTCGTGGGGGCGAACACCATTGCAATTCCAATTTACTTTAAACATGCCTTATTTTCTTCTGTACTGCAGACTCTGGGATGAATTCAGCTGAACAGAAGCATCAAGATTAACACTGTTAAGATCCTGAGGGAGATGTTTAAGTGCCGGTATTATAGTTTCTCAGATATCACCCTTCATGTGCGGTGTAATGTGGCTGTTTGAGAATATAAAGAGATCAACAATAAATGCAGGTTTCCACTAAAAGAAAGAAGCTATTCTGAATTGCCTGAAAAACATGTGTATGAAGTCAGTCTGTGGTTTTATTGGCTGCCTGTGAATAATATCAAAGCCTCAAACACTATAGTTGTGGGTGAAACTGAACAGAGCTGAAATTTTGATGTGTTTATGAGCTTTTGATTGGACCAACCACAACATACTGAGTACCTGAAACAGTGAGATAAATGTAGAGCCCTCCGACCAATCAGAGCAGAACCATCTGACCAATCAGAGCAGAGTAGAGCCATCTGACCAATCAGAGCAGAGTAGAGCCTTCCGATCAATCAGAGTAGGCCATTTGAACAATCGAACCAGAGTATAGGCCGCCGGACCAATCAGTGCAAAATAAAGCCATCTGACCTCACAGAGCAGAGCAATCAAGCCAATCACATCAAAGCATAGTCATCTGACCAATCAAAGCAGACCATAGCGACCTGACCAGTCAGTGTGGAGCATTCAAACCAATCAAAGCAGACCATAGCCATCTGACCAATCAGTGTAAAGTCACCCTACCAGTCAATGCAAAGTAAAGCCATACAACCAGAGCATAGTCAAGCCATCTGACCAATCGGAGCTGAGTAGCAAAGCCATCTGGCCAATGAGAGCAAAGTAAAGCCATCTGACCAATGAGAGCAAGGTAACGCCATCTGACCAATCGATGCACAGACATCTGAGCAATCAGAGCAGAGTAAGAGCAACTGGCCAATGAGAGCAAAATAAAGCCATCTGACGAATGAGAGCAAATTAAAGCCATCTGACCAATCGATGCAGAGACATCTGACCAATCAGAGTAGAGAAATAGCAGAGCCAGCTGGCCAATGAGAGCAAAGTAAAGCCATTTGATCAATGAGAGCAAAGTAAAGTCATCTGACCAATCGATGCAGAGACATCTGACCAATCAGAGTAGAGTAAGAGCCGAGACATCTGACCAATCCGAGTGGAGTAAGAGCACAGCCATCTGGCCTATGAGAGCAAAGTAAAGCCATCTGACCAATCAGAGTAGAGTAAGAGCAGAGACATCTGACCAATCAGAGTAGAATAAGAGCAAAGACATCTGACCAATGAGAGCAGAGCAGAGACATCTGACCAATCCGAGTGGAGTAAGAGCACAGCCATCTGGCCTATGAGAGCAAAGTAAAGCCATCTGACCAATCAGAGTAGAGTAAGAGCAGAGACATCTGACCAATCAGAGTAGAATAAGAGCAAAGACATCTGACCAATCCGAGTAGAGCAAGAGCACAGCCATCTGGCCTATGAGAGCAAAGTAAAGCCATATAACCAATCAGAGCAGACCACAGCTGATCAGACCAGTCAGAGCAGAGCTTAAACAAAACAGAGTCATCTGACCAATCAGAGCAAAGTAAAGCCATCTGACCAATGAGAGCAAAGTAAAGCCATCTGACCAATCGATGCACAGACATCTGAGCAATCAGAGCAGAGAAATAGCAGAGCAATCTGGCCAATGAGAGCAAAGTAAAGCCATTTGACCAATGTGAGCAAAGTAAAGTCATCTGACCAATCGATGCAGAGACATCTGACCAATCAGAGTAGAGTAAGAGCAGAGACATCTGACCAATGAGAGCAGAGCAGAGACATCTGGCCAATCCGAGTGGAGTAAGAGCACAGCCATCTGGCCTATGAGAGCAAAGTAAAGCCATCTGACCAATCAGAGCAGACCACAGCTGATCAGACCAGTCAGAGCAGAGCTTAAACAAAGCAGAGTCATCTGACCAATCAGAGCAAAGTAAAGCCATCCAACCAATCAGGGAAGTATAAAACCATCAAATCAGAGCTAAATTAAGCCAACCGAGCATAGCTATCCGACCAATCAGATCAGATTATGCTCTGCTGAAGGCAGAGTTTAGATCACTGAAGCAAGTGTTTCAGTCTCAGTGAGGAAAGAGCTGAAGCTGTGGTGGATATTATGAGGAAATGACAGTGTTTCTGACCTCGTGAAGCTGCTGAGGAGAGCAACAAAACAGTGTTAGCAACCTTTAAACAGCAGCAGCAGCACTTAAAGCAGCGCAGACACACACATGCAGAAGTAATTCTCTCCATCATCTTCACATCTCCAGCTAGTTTTCAGTGTGAAAGCATTGAGTCTGGCTGTCAGTGAACTGTGCCTATTTACCAAATCAAACTATAGCCCAGATACGTCAGACTGAAATACTGCCTTTTGTGGCACAGGGCTCTTTTGAGAATGAGTTTCTGTCAGCATTGAACTGAGACGCTTCAGAAGTAGCCTCCAAATACGACACACGCCAGTTATGTGGAGCTCTGAAACACTCTAGATAACATACATTAAGTATTATTATTAATTTAGATATTTTTGAAAACTAAAATGACAGTTTCTCATTAATTTATATTTTAAAAAATGAAGTAGAAAAGGTAAAATATGTTATGAGAGTTAAATTTGTTGTTTTCAACTTCATCGTCTCCATGCTGCAAAAAACATATGATTACTTACATAGAGTTTTTGTGTTGTTTTTAGTCAAATATCTCCTAATTTCTTGTGTTGTTTTCATAAATAATGAGTCAAAATTGAGTGATCTCTTTTCTTAAAACAAGCAAAATAATCTGCAGTGGGGTGAACAAAATCCTGTTTTTTATTTTGACATAAGACTATTTAACTTACCCCATTAGCAGAATATTGACAGAGAATTTTATCAGACCAATCAGAGCAGAGTAAAGCCATCCAACCAATCAGAGCATAGCAAAGTCATTAGACCAATCAGAGGTTTGTAAAACCATCTGACGAATCAGAGCTGAATATGTGCTCTTCATCCGACCACCCAGAGCAGAAAAGAGGCACCACACCAATCAGAACAGAGTAAAGCCACACAACCAATAAGAAAAGAGTAAATCCATCTAACCAATCAGAGCATAATGCAATCAGAACAAATCAGAGCATAGTGATGCCATCAGACCAATCAGAGCATAGTGATGCCATCAGACCAATCAGATTAAAGTAAAGCCGTCAAGCCAATCAGAGCTTAGTGAAGCATCTAACCAATCAGAGCTTAGTAATGCCATCGGAAAAATCAGAGCATAGTAATGCAATCAGACCAATCAGAGCATAGTTATGCAATCAGACCAATCAGATTAAAGTAAAGCCATCTGACCAATCAGAGCATAGTAATTCCATCTGACCAATCAGAGCATAGTAATGCCATCTGACCAATCAGAGCATAGTAATGCCATCTGACCAATCAGAGCATAGTAAAGCCATCTGACTAATCAGAGCATAGTAATGCCATCTGACCAATCAGAGCATAGTAAAGCCATCTGACCAATCAGAGCATAGTAATGCCATCTGACCAATCAGAGCATAGTAATGCTATCTAACCAATCAGAGCATAGTTATGGCATCTGACTAATCAGAGCATAGTAATGCCATCAGACCAATTAGAGCATAGTAAATCAATCACACAACATCTGACCAACCAGAGCAGAGCATATTTACAGACCAATCAGAGCAAAGTAAAGCCATCCAACCAATCAGAGTAGAGTGAATCTATCAGACCAATTAGAGCAGAGTAAATTTACCGACCAATCAAAGCAGAGAAAAACTATTCGACCAATCAGAGAAGAGTATGTGCCTTTCATCCAAACAATCAGAGCAGAGTAAAGCCATCAGACCAATCAGAGCAGAGTATAGTCATCCAACAAGCAAAAGCGATATTTGATAATAGTATGCTGTCTATATATTATAATACACGATACTGCAATGTCTACTGACACTTTCGATCAGTTTAAACTGAACAGTGAAGTATTCCCGTCTTCATGCTCGCTGCTGCTCTGATGCATCATGGCACACATGCGTTTCCCTGTGATTTTCATTACATTCAGCGATTCGATGCACCTTCATACAGCAAGTCCTTTCTCTCCTGCTGGGATAATCTCAGAGGAGTGATTGGTGAGTGTGTTCAGCCACCTGTGGCCCACTGTAATGCAGGAAAGAGCCCGAATCCTCCACAGAGCACAGCTTCATCCATGCAGACTTAACTCTTTCACCGAGACGCTTAAAGGACATCTATTATGCAGAAGTGACTTTAATAAGAGGTTGTGTGTCAGCAGTGTGTGTGTGTGTGTGTCAGCAGTGTGTGTGTATCTCCAGCAGCCTCTAATGCTCAGCAGTACTGAACTGTGTTTGTTCTAATCAGACTTGATGCAGACACACTTTGATTGACATTCTCTCTTTATACATGTCATCAGAGGGGGAAAGCCCCGCCCACCAGTGCCCATCATCTCTCCATCTCATTAGCATGTCCAGCAGGCCTGAGTGAGAAGCAGCCGTCTGTCCATTAGCCATTAGAGTGTTCGAGCTGCTGAAGATGATGTCAGCATAGACTAAGAGGATTATAGATGTGGAGTTTTAGATGAAGCACAATCAAACTCAAGTAAAAGTATCAATACTTGCTAAAAACTGCAGTGCAAATACACTGAAAAATAAATATCCATACATTCGTTTTCAGTATTTTTGGATTCCTGTTTTTTATTTATTAAGTATTTTTGGGAATTGCATTCAAATCATGTAGAGTATGTAATGTAATATAATAAAATCTACATTTATTGTTTTATTATTTTGATAAACTTTTATACATAAATAATCTTATTTATTTATTTGTTTAATTGTTTGTTTGTTTGTTATATTCTTCATTTATTCATTATTTTGTTTATTAATTTATTTAGTTCATTTATTCATTTTATTTTATTTTTTATTTTACTTTATTTTATTTTATTTTTTATTTTACCTTATTTTATTTATTATTGTATTGTATTCTTTTATTTTATTTTACTGTTTATTTTGTTTTATTATTTTATTTTAATTATTTATTTTATTGTATTTTATTTATTTATTTATTTATTTATTTTTATTGTATTCTTTTATTTTATTTTAATAAATTTTATTTTATTTTATTATCTTATTTTATTTTTATATTTTTATATTATTTTATTTTATTTTATTTCATTTTATTTTATTATTTTATTGTATTGTATTTTATTTAAATTTAGTGAATTTTTTATGTTATTTTAGTTTATTTTATTTTGTTTATATTTTCCTTTTTCTTAGTACCTTATTTATCAGGGGTCGCAACAGCGGTATGAACCTTCAACTATTCTGTTTTACACAGCGGAAGCTCTTCCAGCTCCAACCCAGTACCTGGAAGAAACCCACACTATCATAGGGAGAACATGCAAACTCCACACAGAAACACCAACTGACCCAGCCGGGACTCGAACCAGAGACCTTCTTGCTGTGAGGCCACACTGATAACCACTGAGCCACCATGACACCCCCTACAATATAAGTTAAATTTTTATGTCTATGCTGAAAAAGTGCATCCAACAGCAAAGAAGATAAAACACACACACACACACACACACACACACACACTCATAAATCATATTCAGATCAGTAAGCTGAAGTGGTGTGGTCTACATGACAGCCCTCAGTGACGCTGCATCTGCTTGTGTTCTCGCAGTGGTCTTGTCACTGTTCCTCCGCCGTCCTGCAGGATTGATCAATGGTGTGTTCATTATGATGAGCTGCAGTGATGATGATGATGAAGATGATGATGATGACGAGGAGCTCCAGAGTCTCCATTATTGTCAAAGTTAACGAGTAAATAATGCACTGCTGCCTTCAGGGGACTCGCTTAATACACACACTGCAATTACACAGCGTGTGCTTCTGATGGAAACTCACTGAGGATAGTGTGTGTGTGTGTGCGCGCGTGTGTGTGTGCGCGTGTGTGTGTGTGAGTGTGTGTGTGTGTGTGTGTGTGTGTGTTATGAGGCTTGTGCAGGAGTGTGTATGCGCGCTCTGCTCTTGACCTGGAGGTGAAGTGAAGGACATCTGAGAGCAGGTGCAGTGACGGCAGCAACACACACACATACACATCAAGACAACACTAAACACACACACACACGCACACACACACACACACATACACATACAAACACATCAGGACAAAACTACACTGATGAAGGACACGCTGGGGTGTGTGCGTGTGCGTGTGTGTTTGTGTGGGTGTATGTGCGTGTGTGTCTATGTGTTTGTGCAAGTGAGTTTGTTTGTTTGAGGCAGTCTGTGTGTAAGAGTGTGTATAAGAGAGAGAGTGTGTGTGTTGTGTGTATGTGTGTGCATGAATGTGTGTGCGTGTGTGCTCGTGTGTGTGCATACTGTATGTTTATGTGTTCATGTTTGCATGTGTCTGTGTGCATGTATGTGTGTTTATAATAAGTCAGTGGCTAGTGTGTGTGCGTGTGTGCGTGTGTGTGTGTGTGTGTGTGTGTGTGCGCGTGCGTGCGTGTGTGCGTGCGTGTGTGTGTGTGTGTGTGTGAGTGAGTGATTTCCCGGGGGTCAGGTAAAGCAGTAATCTAACAGCACACTGGTCTCTGTGATGTTCTACCGGCCTCAGATTTATCAGTCTAATGATGGTGAATCTCTCTCACACACACACGTACACACACACACTTCAGTATCAGCTGCAGATCAGGAGAGAAACTGCCTGCAGATCCACATTCATAAATCAGCAGAGCTCAAACTGATCTCAGAACAGCACACAGGTGTGAGTCTTCTTACGCGTTCAGGGAGTGTAATAGTTATGAAACAACTGGCAACGCACAGACACCTCCATCATGATTGATTTAATTGATTAATTATTAATATATATATATATATATATATATATATATATATATATATATATATATATATATGTATATATGTATATACATACTGTAGATATATATTGTAGATATATAGTGTAAATATGTACTGTAGATATATAGTGTAGATATATTAATATCATAGTGTAGATATATATATATATATATATATATATATATATATATATATATATATATATATATATATATATATATATATATATATATATGAATAGATATATAGTGTAGATAAATAGTTTACATATGTATTGTAGAAATATGGTGTAGATATTTACAGTAGATATATAATTGTTGCTATATAATGTAAATATACACTGTAGATATATAGTGTAGATATAACATTTAGATATATAGTATACATATATACTGTATATATATTGTAGATATACATTGTATAGATATATAGTGTACATATATTCTATAGATATATATTGTAGATATACAGTGTAGATATATAGTATACATATATACTGTAGATATATATTGTAGATATACAGTGTAGATATATAGCATAAAAATATACTGTAGATATATATTGTAGATATACAGTGTAGATATATAGCATAAAAATATACTGTAGATATATATGGTAGGTATACAGTGTAGATGTATAGTGTACATATATACCGAAATTATATATTGTAGATATACATTGCACATATATAGTGTAAATATACTGTAGATATATATTGTAGATATACAGCGTAAGTATATAGCGTAAATATATACTGTAGATATATATTGAGATATACAGTGTAGATATATAGTGTACATATATACTGTAGATATATATTGTAGATATACAGTGTATATATATAGTGTTAATATGTACTGTAGATGTATATCGTAGATATACAGTGTAGATGATGTATAGTGTAAATATGTACTGTAGATATATAGTGTAGATATATTGTAATTATAGTGTCATATAAATAGCGTAGATATATAGTGTACAGATATACAGTAGCTATACTGTAGATATATACTGTAGATCTGGCACTCTGTGTTTTTCTGCCCTTGAGTGGAGCACGGTGAGGTTTCTTTAATTCTCCAGAGACTCTCTCTGATTCTGGTCAGTAATATCGATCAGTGAGCCTCACACACACACACACACACATAAATCTGACGCAAATGAAGCGCGTCCTTCCAGAGCGACTAACCTGTGATAAAGCACTGTCCACCATTTGACCCGCCTGAAAACTGCAGCTCACACACTCTCAGAGCAATCAGACACGGCGTACTGATAAAACACACACACACACACACACACACACACACACACACACACACACACACCTTGGATTAGATAAAATGTCATATTTGTCAAAACTTTGCAAAAATTCCAGTTTACATTTGTCCAACCACTAGAATTACGGAATGTAGACACACACAGACACCATGCAAACTCCACACAGAAATGCCAACTGGCCCAGCCGGGACTCAAACCAGCGACCTTCTTGCTGTAAGGCAACAGTGTGACCCCACTCTCCCATTAGTATCAGGATGTAGACTTGGATCTGCAAACTGAGACTGCACATCTCAGAGATGCAATGTCAGACACAATGGAGCTGGTGACGTCACTATGAGGGGCGGGGTTAGGGGCGGGGTTAGGGCTGGATATTGAAAGCATTGCATGCTGCTCTGATTGCATCTGCACTGAGCCACTGTGCAACCTTTCCCAAAGAAATGAACGCAACAAGCAAAGTTTTGACCACTGGAGGACCTGTGTTAAAAGCAGTGATGCTTTGAGAGTTTTGCAAATTGATTTCAGGATTCTGAAATTTGTGGCGAATCGATTGTTAAGAAACGAACAATAAATCTGTTTTGTTTAAATTCACAAACATTATTGACTATATTCACCTGGAAATGGATAAACATATTGATTGTGTAACGGGGGTGTGCTCACACACATCTAGATTATTATAAGTTCAAGTTCATTTATTTATAGAGCACACACAAACAAGACTGACCAAAGTGCTGTACACAAGTCAGAGTCAAATAAGACATAAAAATAAGCCAAGAGAAACAACTGAAATGTCAAAATGAAGCGGTAGAAATGACTATAAATCACATTAAAAAGCCCAGCTAAACAAGTACGTTTTAGTGATTTAAATATGGATAGATGTGGAGCTGTTCTAATCTCAAGAAGCAAAGTGTTCCATAACCCCAGACCCGCCACAGAGAAAGCTCTGTACATTTCAGGCTGAACGGAGGAACTAAAGGAAGATTTTAATCACTTGATCTAAGAGATCTTACGGGAGTGTTAAAATGCAGCAGCTCTGAGAGGTAGGTTGGGGCTAGATTGTGAAGTGATTTAAATACAGTAAAAGCACTTTAAAATCAATTCTGAATTGGATGGGCAGCCGATGCAGGCCCCTTAGAAGAGGAGTAATGTGGTCATGTTTCATACTACCATTTGTAGGGATGGTATACAGTTTAACCCAAAGAATGACCAGTCAGTCGGATGAAGAAGAGCCGGAGTCAGAGATTTAAATAAATTAATCAAGTTTACTGAAGATAGTTTGCCGTTTCATTAGCAGAAGCCAGCTTCAACACTCGCAATGAGTTCCGCTCTGCTTACAATCACAAATCAATAACAATTATACCCTCACATCACGTCATTAACTGCGTCACACATACAGGTGTTCTAGTGTGATTGGTTGAAACTCAGATAGACTAGGAACATTTCCACGTGGGGTTTGTGCGTATATTCTGAACAATATCTTAAGCAAAAACGTCCGACATTCACTAGACTGATTAGAGCTGACTCCAGACCTGTGAAACGGATCCACAATCAAATAGAACACACACACTTAAACTACAATCTGTTTTTTCTCCAAGGCTGAGTGTACTGTCAGCCGCCTTTATCAAAACTGGTTGAAAACTGGTATAATCTACATTCAGGCAGTTATATTCTTACTATACAAAGTCTATCTTGAATAAAAAGTAGAATCACTTTAAAAGAATTAACCGTAAAAATAGCAAAATCACTTTAGACATTTTAGACAGCATTAACTCATAGAAATAACAACAGAAACAGATGCTTCAGTCCTCAGTTCCACTCAAGATCTCCGTGACCTCTGACCTAGTTTGTTGGCTCCTGAAAAAGTTACACAGACAGGCAAATGCCCTGAACATTCTTACATAAAGCAGTGTGTTTAACTTATTCATTACTTAAAATCATTTCAAAGTTAAATACTCATTCAAGTAATCTAAATTATATTTAATAAAAATAATGAGAAACAGGAGATGCATGGTCACCTGGACACAATAACTGCTGCACAGCGTTGGCACCTTCCGGTGTCCCCAACAGCGCATCTTATTTTAATGCATCACTCCGCTTACAACATCATATAACATGATTATTCAAACTTCACTTTACCTAGACGAACATTAAAGTTCATGACCCGAAATTACTGTATTTAATTCTCCTGCACCATTACCGTAAGTACATTTACAGCCATTACAGTTCAATTATTATTGTCTACTACTGTTTTATCCTAAAATCTTGATTGTTAAATGTACAGCTTATTCTGATATATTATTATTTTTAATTTGTATTATTGTTATTATCTTTTTATTTATTTTTTTATTTATTTTTTATTAATTTTTATTACTACTATTTACAGTGTTTACTATGTTTTTAAATTATATATATGCTATTTTTTATGTAAACTTTATAAATGCTTTGGCAATACATTCGTGACATTTGTCGTGCCAATAAAGCAATAATTGAATTGAACTGAAATGAAACAGAGAGAGCGCGCGAAGAGAAAGTGTGTGTTTGTGTGTGTGTGTGTGTGAGAGAGAGAGGTAGGGAGAGAAAGAGAGAGAGAGAGAGAGAAACAGAGCGAGCGCGCGCAGCACCGGAGAGCAGCGTCTCCTCTCCTCAGAGCACCAGGACTCGCGCACCGGAGAACACCGGATCACCGGAGCGGCTTGGCTGATGATGGAGCGGCGGCGGAGAGCGTCCCTCGCGCTGCTGCTGAATCTGCTGGCTCTGCTCCTCGCCGTGTCCGCGCTCAGCTCCAGCTACTGGTGCGACGGAGAGCGCAAAGTGGTGAAGCCCTTCTGCACCGGCCCGGTGACCGGCAAACAGACGCACTGCATCCGGTACAACAGCTCCAACGCCAACGACAGCCGCCTGGTGCAGTACATCTGGGAGACCGGCGAGGATAAGTTTGTTCTCCGGAAGTTCCACACCGGCATCTGGTTCTCCTGCGAGCAGAACGTCGACCTTGTCGGTGAGAGCGCGGGGTTTACTTCACAAGAACTCCATGCGTTGTTGTTGTTGTTGTTGTTGTTGTTGTTGTTGTTGTTGTTGTTGTTTTAACCCAACATTGGGTCAAACATGAACAAACCCAAATTTCGTCAGATTTTTCAATATTTTTTTAAGCACTAATGTTATTTAACCAACTGTTGAATTGTCTGTATTTGACCCAACTTTGGGTTAAAACAACCGAGTATTGCTTTAGAATGTAGCCTAATATTCCAGCAGTCAGTTCACGATGATGTCAAACCAGTTTCCCTAAATAAAGCTGACATGACTGGCAATTTTTGAAAATTCTGATTTCTGCATCAGCTGAAAGTTAATAAGCTCTAAAAGGTGGGGTTCTTTAACCCAACGTAGAGTTTATAAAAAACGTTGAGTCATTTATTTAACCCAATGGTTGAGTTAAACATATTTGGTGCTTTGTTGGGTTATTTTTAACCTTTATTAGTTTATTTATTAATAACTCAACAGTTGGGTTAAATATGTGGTGCTTTGTTGGGTTATTTTCACCCTTTATTGGGTTATTTATATAATAATGTTGGGTTACAATTTTCAATTTCAACATTCAACTGACTTAACTGACACAGGACAGCTGTATTAATATACTGTTCCTTTTGAGTTATAAAGTTTAAGCTCTAACCCATTAATAATGTTGTTATTTTTTTATCAAATTACCCCTCCGTGTCGTGTTTTTATATCGGTTTCTCCAGCACTGTTAATTATTGATGATACAAACTTTATAGCCGATCTATATTAAAGCACTTTCTCTACATCTCTTTTTTATTTTTTTGGAGGAGGAAATGATACACAAATTTGCAATATCCGGCCGGATTCCCACCTTTAGGACCCAGCGGAGACATTTATTTATTTACACAGTCATAATTATAAAATGAATTGTAGTAAAAGTAATACCGAAATGGAAAAAAATAACATTTAATCAAAATAACCCAATGCATTGGGTTAAAATAACCCATAGTCTGGAAGGACCTATAATAACCTATAGTTGGGTTATATGTTGGGGTATTTTTAACCCAACTATTTTTTCCAGAGTGTGGAGTTTGCATGTTCTCCCCGTGTTGGTGTGGGTTTCCTCCGGGTGCTCCGGTTTCCCCCACAGTCCAAACACATGCACTATAGGGGAACTGATCAACTACACTGGCTGTAGTGTATGGGTGTGTGTATGTGTGTGAATGAGTGTGTATGGGTGTTTCCCAGTAATGGGTTGCAGCTGGAAGGGCATCCGCTATGCAAAACATATGCTGGAACAGTTTGTGTTTCATTTCGCTGTGGCGAACTCCAAAATAGAGACTAAGCCAAGAGCATAGAATCACCAAGAGGTGACACTCTAGTGCAATAGAACAGCAGCATGTTATAAGTCTGTTAAATAAACTATTAAAAGTGCTGATGATTGTGAGAGTAAGTGTTCCACTGTCGTCTTTCAGGTTGTATTTCAGCTTTAATGCGCTTTTTAAATAAATAATTAAAAAACAAAGCAGCTGCTCGCCATCATGACAGCAATAAGATCCAAAGGACGGCCGATCGCTTTCACTCCAAAATGGCGGAATCCAGGGCTGTTGCAATGGAACGTTCTATTGAGTGTCGCCTCTTGGTCATTCTAAGCTCCAAAGGAATGTTTGAAACCTTCGTTGGGTTAAATATTGACAACCCTGAAGTTGTGCTAATTATTTAATTAATTACAATTTGTGGCTTCTTCATGTTTAAACAGCCCAGCACTTTCATTCATTCATTCAGCTTAGTCCATTTATTACTAAGGGGTTGCCACAGCGGAATGAACCGCCAACTATTCCAGCATATGTTTTACACAGCAGATTGCCTTCCAGCTGCAACCCAGTACTGGGAAACACCCATACACTTTTCATCTAAAACTCCACATCTATAATGCTCTTAGTCTATGCTGACATCATCTTCAGCAGCTCAAACACTCTAATGGCGAATGGACAGACGGCTGCTTCTCACTCAGGCCTGCTGGACATGCTAATGAGATGGGCACTAATGGGCGGGGCTTTCCCCTTCTGATGACACGTACAGCAGGAGAATGTCAATCACAGTGTTCCTGCATCAAGTCTGATTAGAACAAACACAGTTCAGAACTGCTGAGCATTAGAGGCTGCTGGAGATACACACACACACACACACACACACACACACACACACTGGGTTTAAACCCTTTATAAAAGTTGTTTCTGTATAAAAGTTGCTCTTTAAATAAGGGAAGCTCAGTATGAGTGTTATTCAGTGTGGTGATGAAGGGAAATGAATCGGTCTGGTGTTGATCTCTGTGTGCTGACAGTGCTTCACTCCTCCATTACAGTGTTAAACTGTGTTTCCTCCGGCAGGTGAGAAGTGCAGGAGCTTCATCACTGTCGCTCCTCCTCACGAGAGAGGTAAGACCTGCAGTTCTGCATCAGTATCTGTGTTTCCATCCAAAGATGCACAGTAGATTTATGTGAAAGTTGCATCAAACATTAGAGAATTAATCAGCGTTTCCATCTGATGAGAAACCAAAGAGAAGAAAATCATCACTTATTCTGGAAACATTTAATTTATTCTCATAATATTTCAACTTTGTTCTGGAAAATTAACTGAATTCTCTCAGTATTATGACTTTAATCTTGTAACTTTACATTTTTGTTTGTTTTTTTAACGTGGCACTAAAACACACTTATAACAAACATGTTTTATTATATCAAAAACTGTCAAGTTGGTTGGAAATATATCTATTTTTCAGCGTGAACATCTACTGAAGGTTGTGTTTTTAATGATTCTCCTTCATGTGATGTAGACGGGTGTTACTGATAGATGATTCAGGCTGTAATTATCATTCATCATGAAATAATGACACCATACTGTAATTCAGCTCTTCCTCAGCACCGTGAATGACGGAGCTGTATGAGAAATAATCATCTTTATAGGGTTTTATATCCCTGGAAATGAAAAGCATGTATGCATATAATCATTGTGCTGTATTATAGTTGTGGAGCATTATATTGAGGAACCGTGTGCTTATGCATTATGATTTGTACAGTGTGTAGGGGATTAATGTACAGTCGGCTCTTATATGGGTCAGTGACGTAAATATAGTCAAACAGGTTTCATACTCATTTATTACAAATGTAATGTATATTTTTGATGCAATGCATTAATAAAAACAATATACTTTTTTTAATATATCCGACCTGCAGGGAAAAAATACAGCATGAAAAATGCACAAAAATTGCATTAAATACTGTTTAAAAATGTCATTGCATTTCATTTTAATTGAAAAGATTTTACACAACGTTGGGTTATAACAGAGTTTTATTAGTGTTAGGATTTTTTTTAAAACCTTTTATGCATTTTCCTTGTTTTTATCACTGCTTGTTAAACTATAAACTTTAATAAAGGTTTATTTTTGATGTAATGCTTCTATGATAAATAAAAGCAATATTTTAATATTTTCTATAATTCTGACATGCAGCAAAAAAAAAAAACTTGAAAAAATGCAACAAAAATTGCATAAACTTCTTAAATGCACTTAAATACAGTTTTTAAAAATTAAATAAAATTTATAACAGAGCAAAAACTGTGAAATATGGGCTGATAAATGTCTCTCAATAATAACTTGTTTACTGAACTGTAGTGAAATCAATATCACGTTTGTAACCTGAATTTTGAAGGGGAAAACAGCACTCTTATTGTGATATTGATTGACTAATAACTCATATAATAATGCTTTTCTTGCTTAGTTTTTGTCTTGTTTCTAGTCCAAATAAATCATGAAGCATTTTTTAAGCAAGTAAAAAAAGACATTGTCTAATAATGGTATTAGTGAGCAGAAAGAAGATTATTTAGCTTACCCTATTGGCAGATTACTTGTTTTAATCGAAAAACTCATTTAATTCATGAAATTTTTACCTTTCATTAATGAAAACAGCACAATACTTTTTGCTTGAAATACTTTTTGTCTCAAAAAGCTTCTTGATTTCAGAGTTTGTAGATAATTGGACTAGAAATGAGGCAAAAACTTTTTTTTTTTAAACTGTAAGAAATTGAGCCCACATGATTGTGGGATATCGAAATATCCATTGACGCTGCTTTCTAAAATCAATCAGATGAAGGTTTCTCAGGAGGCAGAATTCACTAAAGCTAGATTAGGATCCGGACGTGCCTTTAAGCATTTATAACTTTTATAAAGCATCCTTAAAAGAGCACATGAAATCAAAACTAACCATGTGATTTTGTGAGCTCACGTCACTATTTTTACGGTGAGCATTTCATCTGCAAGTCATTGAGAAAAACTAAATTTATCCCGAATATGTGTGCATTAAGCAAAACAGAATCATTATTGTACAACAGAAGTATTTAAGATTGAAATAGTGAGCCGTGCAACATGATTTTTGGTGCATTCACAAGCAAACCTTGTTTTTCTCAGGGGTTTTGTGGCTCTGCATTGTGGCCGAGTGTCTGTACATCCTCCTGCTGGCCACCGGAGGGATTCTCATGTCCATCGAGGTCTGCCATATTGGAAACGTCATCGACGGACTCAAACTGAACGCATTTGCTGCGATATTCACTGTATTATCAGGTAAAGTGTGTGTGTGTGTGTGTGTGTGTGTGTGTGTGTATGTGTATGTGTGTATGATTGTTATGTGATGGACACTTACAACAGAGTTTAGAATCCAATGGTCAGGCAGGCAACGGTCAACAGAGTCAAACTAATGCATTTAGAGAATCCAGAGTCGAGGTCAAAGAACAGCCAAACGGTCAGTACAGGCAGCAAACAGCGTAAACAAACAGACAAGGCAGAGGTCAAGCAAGGCAAAGCAAGAGAATCACGTCGTAATGTACACTAAACACATTAAGTAGACCTGATGTGTGTGTGTGCTGTTTAAATAGTCCTTGAATCAGTCCATGAATAGCTTCAGCTGTGTGTGTGTGTTTGCAATTAGTGAAAAACAGGAACCTGTGTGTGTGTGAGGTGCATGCTGGGAGTTGCAGTTCTTTAATGTGGTGTGTGTGACTGATCAACATGTGCTTGTTTTCTTTCAAATGTCGGTCTCATTTTTCATGAGGAGGTGTTTATAAGACATGAAACATTTGGAATCTTGACATGACACATGAATAAGTCTTTATGCATGCTTATAACAACTGTTATTAAGTGTCATTCGCACAGTTATGTCATTTTAAATGCAATGATGACATTGTTTGACAACTTGATATAAACAAATACGCACAAATACAGTCTTTATCTTTTTTGTGACAACATTACCAAGACGTCAAACCTTGTCATAAATCTGTCATAAACATGATTGTCATGATTCAATTATAAATGTGTCTTGAATTTTTTCTGATCACTTTTTCACTGTATTTGTCATTAAATTGTCTCATCTAAAGTGTCCTTATACTTTGTCAAATCATTTTAAGGGAGCGTCATTAATACTTAATGATATTTCAATGACAAATTCAGCTTGTAGCACTGTAGTAGGTCAGAAATATGTGTTGATGACGCTGTTATAAAATTCTTAACACAACTATAATGCCTCATGACAATCATGTTTATGACAGATTTATGACAAGTTGTGATTTCTTGGTAACGTCATGTTGACAATAACAGATTGTGATGTATTAGTTTATGTCAAGCTGTCATAACAAACATCATCTTTGCGTTTAAGATATCATAACTGAGCGAATGACACTTCAGAACAGTTGTTATAAGCATGCATAAAATCCTTGTCATATCATGATTGTGATGGTTTCAGGACAGCCTTATGAACACCTCTTCAAGTAAAGTGTTACCCAAATGTCACTGAGCTCATTGAGATTTAAACCTATTAGGTCCACAATGACGACACATTCTGCTTGACCGACTAATTTACAAAAATCAAAAGCAGGTCAAGCAAACGCAATCCGAGTTATCGCAATGCTTTCAGAAACGGCAGTGTCGGCAGATTCAGATTGGCTATTGTCTGCTGTGCCGAACGCCTTTACGTTTATGCTCTATTACAGATCCCTTTTCCCTCGATACATCTAAAACATCCGGCTCAAAATCCCATTTAAGCCTCGCAGTATTGGTAAGCCAGTACTCTTGAATGTCATCCAGGCTATTTTTGACAGTTTCACAATTTAAGGGCTTATGTCGACATATGCGTCGGAATTCAATCTGCTTAAATCCTGCTCTGCTTATTTATTTATATATATATATTTTTAGCAGTGACTCTGCAGGTTGTTGACTATGCAAAAATGATTATTTTTATCTTATAATAAATCTAATTTAGACTGATAGTCTTGCCTTAAAATCAATGTTAATAAAACAATTATGATAATGTTGCATTGAACATTATTAAACAAAGTTAATTCTAACAAAGAGGTTGTTTTTATATTTTTTATTATACTAAGTAGCCCTTTATTATGAGATCTCCTTGTTACTATGCTGTAGTAATTACTATTATTATGCATAATTACATGCAACCAACCAAAAACCTAAATCGTAGTCTAACTCTAACCATATAGTAAGTACATGTAATTACATTAGATAAATTAATTGTTACACTGTAACAACGACATATTAAAATAAAGTGTAACATTATTATATTATATTAATAAAGTGTAACATTATTATATTATATTATATTATATTATATTATATTATATTATATTATATTGTATTATATTATATTATATTATATTATATTATATTATATTATATTATATTATATTATATTATATTATATTATATTATATTATATTATATACTTTACATGAGGGATAATGTCCCAGAGGTGTATGAAATCTCAAAAGTAGTAAAGCAAAAGAACAACCTAATCAACTTACAGGATAACAGGGTTGTTGAATTAAAATAAAGACAATAAATGACAATAAACTGAAGGCTTAAATTAGTTTTATGTTTTACAAAATGAAAAAAAAAAACATGACATGGGTGAACATAATCAACCAATGAGTAACCATAGCAACAAAGCAACCAATCAGAAGGAAGCCAAACAAATAGGAAATAAACACTGGAAGTAAACATATGAAAGCACAAAGAATATCATAACTGTTATAGATATCGGCTTTTATTATGTTACTATATTATAATTACTCTTATTTTTTTGTACAGTTTAAATTTGCAACTTTTTACACCGCAGTTAATTTTATCAAAATCAAGAAGTCATCAGGTTGAAGTGGATGAATAAAATCAGCCTGTTATATACTAAACAGCTTTGAAAAAGTAGACTATGCAGGACAATAAACTGAACACAGGCTAAATGAAGAACCAAACAAGGCACAGGTGAACACAATAAACCAATGAAAAACAATAGTAACAAAGCATGCAGTCAGAAAACCAAACATATACAGTAGGAGCTACACACTGGAAGTAAACACAAAGACACAACATATGGGAGCACAAAAAGCGCACAACAATTACAAATATCAGTTTTTTATTGTGTTATGTTTTTAGAACTAGTATGTTATTTTTTGTACTCTTCAAACTTGTCGTATTTGCATCACATTTAATGATATCAAAATCAAAACCTCATCATGTAGAGGTAAATGAAAAATAATCCGCCTTTTAAATACTAAACAACTTTGAAAAGACAATGCAGGACAATGAAACATATTGAATCCTTAAATACACAGGCTAAACAAAGAACCAAACAAGACACAGGTGAACATAGTAACAAAGCTCACAATCAGAAAACCAAACAAACAGGAGCTACACACTGGAAGTAAACAACTTTGTAAAATTATACATTATAGGACAACAAACTGAAGGCTTAAATATACAGGTTAAATGAAGAACCAAACAAGGCACAGGTGAACACAATAAACCAATGAGTAACAATTAGAACAAAGCCAAAATCAAAAAACCAAACAAACAGGAGCTACACACTAGAAGTAAACACAGAAAGCACAACATATGGGAGCACAAAAAGTAAATATCAGGTACAAATTCAGTTACATCATTACATACTGTTTGTTTGGATCTCATTTAATAATATAAAAATGATTACCTCCTCGATAAAAACAACAATCCATTTTATATTTGATCTCAAAAAAAGCATAGCAACTATGTAAAATTGGGCATTATAGCACAACACACTGAAACAAACTGAAGGCTTAAATATACAGGTTAACTGTAGAACCAAACAAGGCACAGGTGAACACAATAAACCAATGAGTAACAATAGGAACAAAGCACAGAATCAGAAAACCAAACAAACAGGAGCTACACACTAGAAGTAAATACAGAAAGCACAACATATGGGAGCACAAAAAGAGCACAACAGTTAAAACATCTGCTTATATTTTGTTACGTTATTATGATCAACCTAATATCCTACACTTTGCCGATGTTTACATTACATTTCATAAAATCAACATGAATTCCAGCCACATCATAGAGCGTGCAGTAGACATTTCTGAGTTTAAATAAGGCTTTGACTGACCTTAACATCCGTCAGACTGAGATTGCCGACAGAGCTTTTGTGGTCACGTTAGAGTTTCATTATTGCATAAAGACTGAAGGATGAACTTCTGGCCCGCTGTCATCCCTTTTTTGAGCTTCACTTCTTCATGAGAGAGCGGGATCATGAACGCCATGCATCATGGGAAACGAGCTACAACCTCAATTAGCTCCTGTCTACATTTGACACATTCACTCCACAGTGCTCGTAGCACTCGCCGCATTGAGATTCAGCGGAGCATTAAATGCACGATGTATAGGGGAAAAGTTGTACGTCTAATTCGCTTCGTCACTTAGTTAATTATGGTTTGTGACCCTTTACTTGGTTTGAGTCATATTTTAGAGCTGTTAGAGAACGTTGAAGTGAACTTTATAACCCTCGGAGCACAAAAGTCAAGTTGTGGAAGAAGTGAAAATGCTGTTGATGATTATTGGTTAGAGACTGCTTTGAGATCTGAGGTTGTTAATTGATTGTACTTTAATTGAACACTTCTGTTTACTTTATTTTAATGCAGACTTGTTTAGAATTCATACAGTAAAATAACAGGACAGGAGAAAAAACATCCAATCTAGCCTTGGCATAGCCTTGGCATCTCTGTTCTTTAGTGTTTATAATCATATCGTATGGTGATTATAGAAACATTTTCATAATGAAGAGTGGTGTTAATCTTTGTGTATGTGCAGTAACACACTGGAAATTGGTAGTTAGAGCTTAAGAAACAACAGTAATGGAGCAGGTTGCTTCAGATTTTGTTGCTGATTTGATTGGCTGTTATATCTGGTTTCTGAAACCGCCCTTCACCAGACTCCAAACACTCGATGCCATACGAGGTGAGCTACCGAGCAAACTGACCTGGATGGAAAAAACCTCCATGTACATTCGTTTTACACATAAAATGCAGCCAGACATACCATTGCAGGAAACACAGCTGTTTTACATATTGTCAGTTTAGTGGCTAATGCCGAGTACAGACTGCAGGATTTTCAAAGTACTCATGTCACAGATGTGTTCACACTGCTTGACTATGTGGGCTGGCGTTTTGTCGCTGCTTTGTTTACACTGCAAGATGGATCAGCGACAGGGGCTTTCACATTGCATGACTTTACCATAGGAAGAATCGCCGACAACTTCGTCCAAACTACGTCTCACAGCCAAAAACATGTCGTATATCTTTCGTTATTAACTACATAATGAAAAAGAAGCCTTTAATTGGGTAGAAAATGTACATATTAGCTCACCTGGGTTTAAAGGGAATTAGCAATTTCTCCTCAACTTTCTTTTTTAGCTTTCTGTATGAAATGTCAACCAGACACGGCTGCTCCTGCCAAACCTCCGCTAGTTTTCCTCTATTTCTTGGGTCCAAATAAACCAATGAGCCTGTTTTGCAACAAACACATGTAGACGTCTGAGTATGAGTGTTTAATGCACATTTATGCACCGTGTCATATCACTCAGCTCTTATTTACGTTTTCCTGCAATAATCTTTGGCAAACTCATCTGTTTATGCCAAGGGCAGCAAGGGGTCTCAGTAGGTAGCACCGTGGCCTCACAGCAGGAACGTCATTGTTTTGGGCTGGGTCAGTTGGTGTTTCTGTGTGGAGTTTGCATGTTCTCCCCGTGTTGGTGTGGGTTTCGTCTGGCTGCTCCGGTTTCCCCCTCAGTCCAAACACATGCGCTATAGGGGAACTGATCAACTACACTGGCTGTAGTGTGTGATGGTGTGTGTGTGAATGAGTGTGCATGGGTGTTTCCCAGTACTGGGTTGCAGCTAGAAGGGCATCCGCTGCGTAAAACATATGGTTCATTCCACTGTGGCGACCCCTTATAAATGAGGGACTATGCCGAAGGATAATAAATGAATGAGTATGTTTATGCGGATGTTGATGTTCATTTCTGCTTATGTTTTTATATATGTTAAGGCTTCAAAATGCAACACTGAATCTCTGTCTGTGCCGTTTGTTGAGTATCATTATAATTTGGCCTATATTTCATCCACAACTTAGGAGGAAGCTACAATACTCTGGAGGATTAAAGATATCTCGTTTAGATAAAATCCACCTCTATATCACGTCAGTTCAAAAGAAACTTACCAAGGAATCTACTACATTTGTTATGATATTTTATGAAAGCTTAAGTATGATTTCACGTGTGTTTCACAGTGTGTGTGTTTGTGTACTATGGAAGTCAATGGCTGCTTTTTCCAGCCTTCTGGAGTATATTTTTCAATTGTGTTTGGCAGAAAAATGATGGCAGAATGAAAATTTTTGCATGAACTGCCCCTTTCCCATGATTTAGATGGACGTCTGAAACTGAAGCTGATCTCCTTCAGACGCTCCTGATCTCCTGGCTGTAGTTTTGCAGATGTGTTGGTGCGTGCGCTTCAGTATGCAGGCTCAGTGAGCTGTAAATAATGTGTAATTTACCTCCGTCCTCCGCTGTTCTGGCTGGGGTGACTTTGAGTGTCCGGTGTTGATAATGTCCGTCTGGCTGAAGCTTTTCCACTGCCGTACTGCACTAATGACACCATTAAGAGGAACCATGAGCTCATCCACACCAACACGTTCATTTACACTGAGTGTGTGTTAGGCTGTGTGTGTTTGACATTGGTGTGTGTTTGAGACATTATTGTGTGCTTGAAATGAGCTTGTCTTAGTGTGTGTGTGTGTGTGTGTGTGTGTGTGTGTGTGTGTGTGTGTGTGTGTGTGTGTGTGTGTGTGTGTGTGTGTGTGTTTGAAAACAGCCTGATAAACAAGAGGACAAACTGATGATTACTGACTCACTCTATTACTGAGGTCACTCTATCCATCTATCTATCACCATCCAAACATCCATCTATCTATTTATGCATTCATCCATCCATCCATTCATCTATGAATCCGTCTATCTATCCATTCATCCATCCATCCACATATGAATCCATCCATCCATGCATTTATTTATCTATAGATGAATGCATTCATCATTCATCCGTCCATCCATCTATCCATGCATTCATCCATCCATCCATCTATCCATTCATCTATGAGTCCGTCCATCCATTCATCCATCCATCCATCTATCTATCTAATACCCAAACATCCATCTATCTATCCATGCATTCATCCATCCACCCATCCATTCATCTATGAGTCCGTCCATCTATCCATTCATCCATCCATCCACATATAAATCTATCTATCCATTAATTGATCTATGTATGCATTCATCATTCATCTGTCCATCCACCTATGAATCCATCCATCCATTTATTGATCTATAGATGTATGCATTCATCCATACATCATTCATCTGTCCATCCATCTACTTATCTATGCATCCATCCATCATCCATCCATCCATTCGTTTCTCTGTCCATCCATCATCCCTCCAACCATCCATCCATCTTATTATGCATCCCTCTGTCCATTCATTCATCTATCTATCTATCTATCTATCTATCTATCTATCTATCTATCTATCTATCTATCTATCTATCTATCTGTCTATCTGTCTATCTGTCTGTCTGTCTGTCTGTCTGTCTGTCAGTGTCTGTCTGTCTGTCTGTCCGTCCATCCATCATTCAACCATCTATCTATGCATCTATCCATTTATGCATCCATCTGTCCAACCATCCATCCATCCATACATCCACCTTTCAACCATCTATCTATGCATCCATCCATCCATCCATCCATCCATCTATCTGTATATGCACCGATTTGTCCAAGCATCCATCTATCTACTCATTCATCCATCCATCTATGCATCAATCCATGTATTCATCTATCTGTCCATCCATTCATCCCTCCTTCCCTCTCTCTCTCTCCCTCTCTCTGTGTGTGTGTGTGTGTGTGTGTGTGTTTAGTGTCTGTATAATGATGTGTAATCAGTCTTTATCTTTCTTCTGGATGTCTTTGAGATGCTCTTCACAGTGTACCACCGCCACTTCTTTAATGATCAGGTTTGGTTATTTCAGCTTCACACACACACACATCTCTCTCTCTCTGCATAAAAATGAAGCCAAATCTGCTTAGACACTAATTTTCAGCAGATTTGGGCGCGCCGTCATGACAGTACACCTATTTATTATCTCCACAAGTTCTACTCTGTACAACAAGCCAGAGGATACTGCACACGTTTACATTTCAAATGCAGCAAAATGTTTATTTATTATTTTATTTATATAAAGTTTTTTATAAAGTTATGGTCAAACTTCACAGTAACCTTCCATTTGCAAATTAAGTTGCTTTAATATCATGAGCAGTTAATAATGTCCATTTCAGCATTTACCAATATATATTTTTTGATTAGGCATCACAGAAGCTTAATGGTCAGCACTGTGGCCTCACAGCAAGAAGGTCTCTGGTTTGAGTCTCGGCTGGGCCAGTTGGTGTTTCTGTGTGGAGTTTGCATGTTCTCCCCGTGTTGGCGTGGGTTTCCTCCGGGTGCTCCGGTTACAGTCCAGACACATGCGCTATAGGGGAACTGATCAACTACACTGGCTGTAGTGTGTGTGTGTGTGTGTGTGTGTGTGTGTGTGTGTGTGTGTGTGTGTGTGTGTGTGTGTGTGTGTGTGTGTGTGTGTGTGTGTGTATGAATGAGTGTGTACTGGGTTGCAGCTGGAAGGGCATCCACCATGTAAAACCTATGCTGGAATAGTTGGCGGTTCATTCCGCTGTGGCGACCCCTGATGAATTAAGGGAATAATCTGAGAAAAAAATGAATAATTTTTTTGTATTATTATTAACCATTCGTAGGGGCGACACATGTGGCTCAGTGGTTATCATAGTGGCGGCTCAGAAGGAAAATGAATGAATAAACATTTGTAAATGAAAACAGCCAACACGATCTGATAATAGACAGCTTCATTTTAATGAATTAGCATGTACAAAGATTAATAATTATTGAGCTGCTTATTGCTGTTTAATTTTAGTTATTGCATCCAGAAACATTAACAAGTCAAACCTTTTTTAAATGTGTACTTTTATTTATTTTATTTATTTATTTCTACATGAAGTACATGTAACACAGGATTGACACAGATTTTTGCTGTTGTTCAGACTCTATTAAAAAATGAGCCGAATCAACACGTTCTTGAGATTTTTAGGAGGGCAACTTAATTGTTTTATGTTCAATCCACCTAAATTTGTAAAAACAGTTCAGTTAAACTTAATCAATTTGGGCTGGGACAACATTAAGGAATTGTGATAAGCCCAGCGTTTTTTACAGTGTTTTACAAAAATATTTAATAACAACCATATTAGGTAGCCTGAAAAATAAACAATATTGCACAGCAATAATCATATCTGTAATATATGCATTAACTTACAATCCAAAGTTGCATTTGTTGAAAATTGACACTTTAATCATGAACCAAAGAAAGTTCTATATTTATAATGTTTTTTTCACAAACACATAAGATGTTATCCTTGATAGTTTGTCTCTTTTTATATTCAAAACTTTCAGCATTGTTGGTTTTAAATATTCTGAAACAATACTTATGTCTGTCAATGTGGAAGACTTTATTTAAAATAGTAATTTAGTTAATTATTATGAGCTGTGGGGGCGGCGCAGTAGGTAGTGCTGTCGCCTCACAGCAAGAAGGTCGCTGGTTCGAGCCTCAGCTCAGTTGGTGTTTCTGTGTGGAGTTTGCATGTTCTCCCTGCGTTCACGTGGGTTTCCCCCACAGTCCAAACACATGTGGTACAGGTGAACTGGGTAGGCTAAATTGTCCGCAGTGAATGAGTGTGTGTGGATGTTTCCCAGAGATGGGTTGTGGCTGGAAGGGCATCCGCTGTGTAAAAACGTGCCGGATAAGTTGGTGGTTCATTCCACTGTGGCGACCCCGGATTAATAAAGGGACTAAGCTGACAGGAGAATGAATGAATGAATGAATGAATGAATAATATGAGCTGCAGCATATGCTAGCTTTGTGTTTCAGATGTTTGTTTTGTTTTATTGTGTGCTGTGTGTTGTCCATCTTCTGTGGTTCTCTGCTGCTCTCTGCTGGTCAGAAACAGAACTCAATTCAATTCAGTCTTGCGTTATTGGCATTAGAGATGCGCGGATGGGCTATTATTTCATCCGCAACCGCATGACAAAATTCATCATCCGTCCGCCATCCATCCGCAGTAACATTTTTGACCAATTTTTAAAACCGCACCCGCCCGCCATCTGCTGATTGGGCTCTTCATTTAAATGGCTTATTCCTTTTTTTATTAAATGAATGTTTCTTTATTGCTCATTATAGAATAGAGGATGACTTTAATGTAGACATGCAGTTAATCCAAACGTGCAAGTCATTAATTGACGACGCTTTGAAGTGACGCTAAAGATACGAGGACGTGTCTTTTCACTTGATTCGATTCATTGGTCCTTAAGTCTTTTCCTTGCGTCCTTCCCTCGTATCCCGGCGGGGTGGAAACACGAGGAAAGAAAGCAAGGAAAGGAAACGAGGATGCACAAATAAGAAATGAGAAGCACCCGAGCTCTCATCAGCAGTGAACTCCGTCTCCAATCGGCGCACAGGGACAAAAGTAAATAAATAGCCTAAATTAAACGCACTGTACTATACAACTTTTTTTTATTGTAGCCTAATAGAAATTAACGCATTGACACATCATTTCAACATGCTGCTATTTAGCCTACTACTAAATGCCTATTTTACTTTATTTTTTAGTAAATAGATAGAATACTAAGTCATTTATATTATAATAATGTTTACATTTGTAGTTGTCCATAGCAACCCCAAAAACGTACCTGATTGCCTTGCACATCTAATTAATGGGCACAGTTTTTCGACTATTTTTTTATTTATTATTTTTTATTTTTTGCTGTGGATGTTATTGAGCTTGTAGAAATCGGAAACAACACCAGTTCTGCGACACAGATTAACCTTTATTGATATCTCTATCAGACAATACCTATTTTATATGCCAAAAGAAACAACAGGCAGTAAAAAAATATTAACATAAATATCTTAATGTAGGCATAGGCTATAGTCGCATGCTTTGGCAAACAGTTGAAATTTTTTTTTAATAAAAACGTCATATCGTGCCTAAGCCTTATAGGCTCAGTCACCCCCACAATTAGAAATTAAATTAGAAAAATAGATTTGCCATCCCTCTTTGAGCGAACATAAAGTCTGACCAGGCTAAGTGCATGTATGACAGTGTCAGGATTCAGACGGGAGCGCCTGCATAGCCATAATGCGCCCTGCTGCACTGAAGGAGCGCTCGCTCGCAGCACTTGTTGCTGAAATGCATTATAATTCTCTTGGAAAGGTGCTACAGCCGTGGGAATAACTGGTCTTATTTCTCCCTAAAGGAAAGTAGATTTTCCTCTGCTGATCCGTCTATACGGAAGTTTGTAGAGGAATACTTCTGTACTTCATCCAGAATTAGTGTATCCGATTCCTCCTCCCATTCTGTAAAGTCAGTCCTAGGCTTTTTCGTTGGTGCGCCAGCTATGCCTATAAAAACAGTGCAACCGCCCGCCACCCGCCCGAATTTAATTAAAATATTATTTTTTCGTAACGTCATCCGACCGATCCGCGGTTTATCCGCGGAGTCCGCGGCTATAACCGCCAACCGCGCATCTCTAATTGGCATGACAATGTTACAAATATATTGCCAAAGCATTTTTATAATGTTTAGATTAAATTGAAGACAATATTTGACCCTGGATCACAAAACCAGTCAAACGTTGCCCAGTTAAATGACTGATTTTTCTTTTATGCCAAAAATAACAAGAACATTAAGTAAAGATCATGTTTAATGATGACATGTACATGTCCTACTGTAAGTATAGCTGAAGTTAGAGATAGTTAGAAGATAGATTAGTAGCAGTATCCATTGATAGAAATGTAAACAATATTCCCAGCATTCAATGTGAACAGAGCAGAGGTCCTCATCCCTAATGCAGTTCACAGCCGTAAATAAACACTTGTGAATCACAAAATATGGAAAGTATTTTTATTATGTGTGTGATCAAAGCAGTACTAGCTATAATAATGGCGTAATGTGTGCAAGAGTGTTTCCTGTGGTGTTTTGCAGGTCTTCTAGGAATGGTGGCACACATGATGTTCACCACTGCGTTCCAGCTGACCGTCAGTCTGGGCCCCGAGGACTGGAAACCGCAGCACTGGGACTACAGCTGGTCATACATGTGCGTTCATTCATTTATCTATATTTATTGGGAAGCGCAGGGCTGCATTATGGGGAAGTTTGGTCGACTGATCAGTCAGTAGAAATAATACACTGATAACTTACATGTTTTGGGCTAACTGTCCTTTTAAGGAAGGTTCTGAAGCGTGAATTCTGCTTTGTGTTTTCTCCTGCAGTTTGGCGTGGAGTTCGTTCACAGCCTGCATGGCGTCCTCCGTCACCACCATCAACAGATACACTAAAACCATCCTGGAGTTCAAGCACAAGCGCAGGAACATGGAGAAGAACCTGAAGATCAAGCAGAAGCTGCTGGACCTGGAGTCTCCGGAGCAGGTGTGGGACATGTTCATCAGCTCCGTGCCCAGCTCCGCCGAGGAATTCCTGGATCTGTCGGCTTCAGGACGCAAGCTGTCGGCCGGATCCGTCTTTCTGGACCTCAACGAGCTGCCGAGTCCACAGGGAGAGGAGTACTGCTGAAGACCACCAGAAGATCACTCCTGCTTTTAAAGGGGCAGTTCATGCAGAAATCAACGTTTGCTCATCATCAAGTGGTTTCAAGCCTCTGGGTTTAGTCGCTTTTTTTAAAACTTTTTGAATGTAAAAAGAAGATACAGTGCTGTGCGAAAGTTTGTGAACCCCCTGCAGAATCGCTGAAAATGTCAATAGTTTCACAGGGAGAGAGAGAGAGAGGAGTACTACTGAAGAAGAGCACGCAGAGCTCCATTCCTGCTTTTAAAGGGACAGTTCACACTAAAATTAATATATTTACTCACCGTTTACTCATCATGAAGTGGTTTCAAGACCCCGAGTTTAGTCTCTTCTTTCTTTTTGAACACAAAAGAAGAACCGTGTTGTGCAAAGGTTTGTGAACCCCCTGCAGATTCACTAAAATGTGATTAATTTTGACAAAATAAGAGAGATCATCACACTGAATGCATGCTATTTTACTGTCCTGAGAAAGATAATTAATGTTTATAGTCCACAAGACATAAAAATAACTGAGATAGCTAAAATAACCCAAAATGCAAAAGTTTGTGAACCCCTACAAAAGCACTGAAAATGTCAGGATTTTAACTAAAGTTAGATCGTACTAAATGCATTTTATTTTTTAATTATTACTGTCCTGAGTAAGATATTTTGTTTATGGTCCACAAGACATAAAAACTGCAGGAATTATTAAAATAACCCCGTGCAAAAGTTTGCAGAATCACTGAAAATGTCAATAATTGCAGTACTGCTGAAGAAGGCCATGCAGAGCTCAAGCCTGCTTTTTAAGGGGCAGTTCACACTAAAATCAACATTTACTCATCATTAACTGGTTTCAAGCCTCTGAGTTTAGTCGCTTTTTTTACTTTTTGAGCACAAAACAAGTTACAGTGTGATGCATCACTTAAAAATCTGATTAATCTTGACAGAATAAGCGAGATCACACTTAATGCATGTTACCTTTTTAATTAATACTGTCCTGAATACAATACTTTGTTTATAGTCAACAAGACATTAAGAAACTAGCTGAAATTCTGAAAAGTTTGTGAACCCCCTGCAGAATCCCTGAAAATGTCAATAGTTCCACAGGGAGAGAGTGCTGCTGAAGAAGAGCACGCAGAGCTGTGTTCCTGCTGGAGGTTTCAACTCTGAGCTGAGTTTTTTTGACACAAAGCAATTTAAAGTGTTGTGCAGCAAAAGTTTGTGAACCCTTTGCAGAATCAAAGAGATTATACTAAATATATGCTATTTATAACGTTTAGTACTATCCTGAGTAAGATATTTTACAAAATGAAATTAATTGCAAGACAAAAACATAATTAATTAAAATAACCTGTGCGAAATCAGGGTTATTTTGTAAACCACTTAGAGAAAAAATTAAATTAGAGAGATTGTACTAAATGCATGCATTCATTTATTCATTTTCTTTTCGGCTTAGTCCCTTTATTCATCAGGGGTCGCCACAGCGGAATGAACTGCCAACGAAATACATGTTTTAATACTGCCTTTAGACATTTTATGTTTATAGTCCACATGACAAAAAAAAGGCAAAAATTATTAAAATAACCCCATGCAGAAGTTGCATGAATCACTGAAAATGTGAATAAGTTTAACTCACTGTTTTGTTTTTATATAGTACTGTCCTGAGTGAGATCATTTACATAAAACCTGTTAACATATAGTTCACAAGATTACAATTATTAAATAAAATAACCTTGTGCAGAGTCTGTGAAATGTCAATAAATTTGAGAAAAGATAACAAAACTATTTGAAATTCTAAAACTAACCATGTTCAAAAGTTTGTGAACCCCCTGCAGAATCACTGAAAATGTCAATAGTTTCACTGGGAGAGAGAGAAGTACAGATGAAGAAGAGCACACAGAGCTCTGTTACTACTTTTAAAGGGGCAGTTCACACTAAAATCAACATTTGCTTACTTGAGCAAAAATACAGAATCACAGAAAATGGGATTAATTTTGACAAAATAAGAGAGATCTTATTAATTTTTTTAGTAGTACTGTCCTGAGTGAGATAGTTTGTGTTTATAGAGCACAAGACATAAAAAATACCAGTTATTGTTCAAATAACCCTGTGCTAAACTTTGTGAACCCCTTGCAGAATCACTGAAAGTCTAATTAATTCGAACTAAATTAGACAACATACAAAAACTTCTTATAATTCTTTAGTGTTCAACATAAGAAAGAAACTCTTTCAGTTTTAGAACCACTAGTGGGTGAAATATTTTCATCCTCAGGTCTTCTGTTTTGTGTAAAGCCTTCTAAAGTCAACATGATGATGGAGAATCAAAATTGCTGAAGATATTCATGATTTAAATGTATTAAAATAAGTGAGGTTATGCCCAAAATACCACACATCTGCCAAGAATGTCACTTAAGAATGTTTATGTTGAAAAATAAGACAAAACTGAGGCAGAGCTTTACTTTTTGTTTTGTTTATTTATTTATTTATTTATTTATTTATTTATTTATTTATTTATTATTTTTAATTTATTTTTAATTTAATTATTTATTTTTATTTATTTGTTTATTTATTATTTGTTTATTTATTTATTATTTATTATTTGTTTATTTATTATTTATTTATTTATTTATTTATTTATTTATTAGTTTATTTATTAGTTTATTAGTTTTATTAGCCATATATATTTTGGGATCTGTTCATTGATTTAGTAGAAATATGCTGTATTTTTAGTGAAAGCTGTCTGCTGGTACCCTTTGTGTATTATTATACCAAATCAATCCTGAGGGTTTTTTTTCTATATATGTGTTTATCACACAGATTATTACATTGCTGAGTGCCTTTGTTTGTGCTAACCGTAGCATGCTCCAGAAATCTCCACAACATTTCATTTTATATCATCTAAATAACCATAAAACTCCTAATATCAGATATTGTAGGCATTAGTAGCTCTTATTTGTTCTTTTATCAGCTCTACAACATACATTTAAAAAAGAGAGTACTTTGTTTTTAATAGTAGGAAAATGCATAATAATTTAGCATTGAGTAGAATGCACAAACTCTGTCTGATTAGTCAAACTAGCATGGTGATGTTTGGGGTGAAAGTAAACCGTAAAGACTTGTGTTGTTCTGTTCAAGATGGAAAAACGTGGTCAAGTTACTTGAATTCTTCGTCATCTCTTTAGATGCTTGGTGTACTTTGAATTCTTTTAAACACATAATTGTCTCATTGACTGCTCCGTTCATGATGTACTGCCAAAATGAACTGTTTACATTCTATGTGCAATAACGAATGAAACAACATATACTCATTTATTTGATGACAAGCAGCACCCTGACTGATTCCTTGTAAACTAATTGTGTTAAATGCATGTCGGCTTATTTCATGATTAATTTCATTCAAGTCTCATTTATTTGCTTGTTTTTGGATTTTCTTTGATTTTGTGTATTGTATATTGAATTATGTATTTTCCAAGAGCCACCAGACTAGAGTAAACTATACTGATCGATAATAAAGATCCTTTATAACCTGAAATGATTATTATTATTTTAAATATCATGTATATGCGCTTTACAGATTTGACCAGAGGGTGGCGCTGTAGACTGTTTCATCATGTTCTCTAATGATAATGCTCTGCTGGAGGTCAAACTAACTTTCTCTTTAATTCTGTGGGATAATGTCATTATTTGACACTATTTAAAGCTGATCGTTTTGATTAACAAATTTAATTTAAAAGTGCCCACTTAAAAATAATTAATGATAATATTGTGAGTGATCAAAAAGATTTAATTGTAATCTAAGTCAACAGTAAATTTTTTCTCAGTGATGGGTTGCAGCTGGAAGGGCATCCGCTGCGTAAAACAAATGCTGGATAAGTTGGTGGTTCATTCCACTGTGGCGACCCCAGATTAATAAAGGGACTAAGCTGAAAACAAAATGAATAAATTAATAGTACATTTTTAAAAAGGTTGTTCCGTTTATTACTGTGACCAAACAGTCTATTTACAAATCACGGAGACTATTTGCGCATTTTATTAGCATTAAGCAACATTAATAATTAATTTAATAATGTAACTAGAGTGCTTATTTATTACATTTTTAATTAAAACACGTTTTATATACATATATTAATAAATCAAAGAGTCGCAATTTTATCGTTAACAATGTATGCCCTTTTTCAGACACTAGCCAATCATGATGTAGCTCCTAAACTTAAATCTCATTGGACAGTAGGAAGTGGCGCGGTAAATTGGCGGGCTTGTTTGTTTGTGAGTAGTTTGAGAGCTACGCAAATGCTCTATATATTCTCCAGTGACTTTTTTAAGCGTAAGAGGGAATCGCTAACAGAAACACGACGAATGTCTGTACACACACGCTTCAGTGAAGATCTGATTTTGCTCAATTTACAGTAGAATTTCGTCATTTTACTCTTTTGGATGTAGATGAAAACACTCTGAGACCATGACGCACCGGAAGTGCTATTAAAGGTGAGTTTTTATTTGTTCATTTAGGGTTTGATGGAACAGTCATAGTTGTTTATTGAAGTTATAACGCCTGCCTCCGGCTTATTAAGTGAAGTGTGGATGTTTATTCACTTTTTTCATTCAAAATCTCTCCTTTTTCTTCCTTTAATGGTTCTGCCGACTGGACTCTAAAACATTATGACTGTGTTTGTGGTTAATAAATTGATCAACCATTGTTAATAATGATGTCTTATTTTTATATTAGGTCATATTTTTATAGGCCTAATTTACATCAATATATAAATAAAAAAGTGTCCTGTTTATTACTGTGACCAAACAGTCTATTTACATTACATGGAGACTGTTAAACACATTTTATTAGCACTTTAGCTAAATCCATTCATTAATTAATTTTCCTGTCGGCTTAGTCCCTTTATTAATCTGGGGTCGCCACAGCGCAATGAACCGCCAACTTATCCAGCACGTTTTTACACAGCGGATGCCCTTCCAGCCGCAACCCATCTCTGGGAAACAATTTAGCAAAATTAATAATAAATTTACTAATGAAATAGGGTGTTTGTTAAAATAATTTTTAATTAAAACACTTTTTGTTTACATATATCAATACATCAAATAGCTCTTTTTTATAGACACTAGCCAATCATGATATAGCTCTTAACAAACTTAAATTTCATTGTTTCCGCACTGATAGATGTCCAGTGAAGGGTTAATGTGACTTTTTTCAATTTTATACGGTTCCTTTAACAGCCTCAGTGTTGTAATGACATTAAAATACAATCAGTTAAATAGACTTCTGCATTAATTTAGTTGTAAAACGAGATGAAAAGCCGTTTACACGTACGCGCCCTTCAGGATCCCTTGAAAATACAGGAGTAAAATAAATGTTCATATTTTAAAAACGTTCCTTTTCTTTTCGGCTTAGTCTCTTTATTAATGAATTTATATATAAATGACTTTTTTAAGCATAGGAAGGAATGGCTAACAGAAACATGACGAATATCGGCACACACACACAGTTTTGAGATTTTATTTGCGGTTTGGCTTATTTTATGGTAGAATTTCGTCATTTTGTGAATGGAAATTCTCTCTGGGACCATGACGCACCGGAAGTGCCATTAACGGTAAGTTTTAATTTATTTAAGTTAGTTGATTTCTGGTTTGATATGGAGCATTTGGAGTTGGTTAATGAAGTAATAACGCCCCCTACCGGCTCATTATGTGAAGTGTGGCTGTTCATTCACATTTTTCATTCCAAAATCTTACCTTTTTCTCCCTTTGATGGCTCTTTCGACTGGAAAAACTCTGGAAACTTTATATGTGACTCTGTTTGTGATGTTATTATATAATAATGATATATTAAGGTCATATTTTGTATTAAGTTAACAGTAAAGTACAATGAGATGTGTCTTCTTAAAGAAGTGGTGTTCTGTTAAAAAATGTATTATGTAATATCCAGAAAAATATCACAGTAACGTTACACTTAATGGTGTAATGATGCTGAAAATCAGCTTTATGTTAGCAATAATTCACATTTGACATTTTATACATGTAGAAAACAGATGTTGTATATTATATCATTAAATCTATATTATTATGAAATATTTCCCAGAGATAGGTTGTAGCTGGAAGGGCATCCGCTGTGTAAAAACGTGCTGGATAAGTTGGCGGTTCATTCCGCTGTGGCAACCCCGGATTAATAAAGGGACCAAGCCGAAAAGAAAATAAATGAATGAATATTATGATGTATATTATTATATAATACAATCTAATTGTATAATTCATTCATTCATTCATTGTCCTTCGGCTTAATCCCTTTATTCATCAGGGGTCACCACAGCAGAATGAACCGCCAACTATTCCAGCATATGTTTTACACAGTGGATGCCCTTCCAGCTGCAACCCAGTACTGGGAAACACCCATACACACTCATTCATATACACACACACTCATACACTACGGACAATGTAGTTGATCAGTTCCCCTATAGCGCATGTATTTGAACTGTGGGGGAAACCGGAGCACCCGGAGGAAACCCACGCCAACACGGGGAGAACATGCAAACTCCACACAGAAACACCAACTGACCCAGCCGAGACTCAAATCATCAGCCTTCTTGCTGTGAGGCCACCGTGTCACCCCAAGTAATAATATCTCACAATTTGTAATTGTTTTGATATCAATTTTAGCAAATGGCACCATGAAGGGAATTTATTGTCATGATAGAGTGTTTTTTTATTCAATAACAGTCATACAAAGAAACATAAATACAAATGCTGAAGAAATATATATTACTATTTTGCATCGATATCTTAGAATGCAGTCTTGTGTAAAACAACATAAGCGACTCTACAGGAACTTAAAGTCGTTTATTTGATTTCTAGGGGGCTTTGCTTTGCTTCAGACTAGTGCAAATTCATGCGTGCAGAGGGAATATTCAGAAGCCTCATCTGCATATTGTCTACATATGAACCAATTACAGCAGACAATCAAAATAAGAACAACTGAGCCTTTGGATATAATGTGATTGTAGACCAGCCCTAACAGATGTGCGACAAATACTGTCTAAATTCAGTGTAAATACTGCAACAATGACCAAAGAATTCTGTTCTAAAGTGTAAATTAAACTCTGATATGAATTATAGAAACATTATTCAAACATTATTAAAGTTTTGTTTGAATTTGCAACATACAAAATACATGAAAATGGCAAAGAGCAGAACAGTGCTGCTTAAAGCAGTGATTTAAAGAGCTCACAAACTACCTCTGTTCATTATTTATTACCTATTCCTTCAAAATGACGGTGCTTTTAATGTGCAGCTAGTGTTGTTTCCACACTGATAGACATCCAGTGAAGGGTTAATGTGACTTTTTTCAATTTTATACGGTTCCTTTAACAGCCTCAGTGTTGTAATGACATTAAATACAATCAGTTAAATAGACTTCCGCATTAATTTAGTTGTAAAACGAGATGAAAAGCCGTTTATTTTTTAAAAAGCCGTCATATTTTAAAAGCGTTCCTTTTCTTTTTGGCTTAGTTTCTTTATTAATCTGGGATCGCCACTGCGGAACAAACCACCAACTTATCCAGCATATGTTTTACGTCGTGGATGCCCTTCCAACTGCAACCCATCACTGGGAAACACCCATACACACTCACACTACGGTCAATTTTTAGCATACCCAAATCACTTGTAACCAATTCACCTGTACCACATGTCTTTGGACTTGTGGAGGAAACCGGAGCACCCGGAAGAAACCCACGCCAACACGGGGAGAACATGCAAACTCCACACAGAAACACCAACTGACCTAGCTGAGTCTCGAACTTGTAACCTTCTTGCTGTGAGGCGAATGTGCCACCCACTGCACCACCGTGTCGCCAAAACCTGACACAGAACAATGTAATTCAACGCAGTGCTTCTTGTACATTCTGAGACCCACTTTATATCATATATCGATCAGACAGTGAAGCTCGTGTATTTTTAAATAAAACAGACCTTAAACATGTTGAATTTGTAACTGCATACAGTTCACCGGAAGCGTTTGACCCTGACCCTAGTCCTGCATATACCCTATCACCTATTTCATGTGTGGTTTTTGACCCTCACACTATCAGAATGCTCTGTTTGAATGGGCGTGGCTGATTGTAGACCCACAAGTAAACCCCCACTGCTCTGATTGGCTGACAGTTATGCATATTAACACAATAAACAGGCAGTGTAGTAGAAATGGGCGTGAATCTTTTGAGAAGGTGGAGCTTAAATCATAAAGTTGAACATTCCAGAACAGGGGTGTCCAAGTTTGGTCTATTCTAGAGTTTAGCTGGCTTAGAAATAAATAATTATTAATAATAATTAATGCGATATTCCAAAGTTCTTATGACTATAGGTGGATGGACTGCGCTCCAGGACCAAGTTTGCACACCCCTTTTCGGTGACTGCCTTTAATATACACGACCGGTCAAAAGTTTGAAGTCAGCTGTTGTTTTTTCATTATTATTATTATAAATTTTATTTAATAATTTAAATAACATGATTCTGTTCATCAATGTGGCATTTATTAAATGTAAAAAAAGCTAAGTATTTATTTATTAAATATTTATTTTATTACTTATTTTATGTAGTTTTAAAATGAAATTATTACTCCAGTCATTATTGCTTTTATTATAATTGTCATTAATAATAATAATATTAATAATGGAATTAATTTTGAGGACTTTAAAAAATGCTAGGTTGTTTTAACCCAATGTTGAGTTAAATATGGACTCTTAAAAATGTCAGTTCAGTTCAGATTTATAAATGACTCCAACAGTTGGGTTTGTTGACCCAAAATTAGATTAAAACAACCCAGAAATGAACACTTGGACTTTGACAAACCCAATCATTGTGCTATTATAATTCAATTGAATGCATTTTGTCCATAATTAACCCAAAACTGGATTAAAACAGCCTGGCGATGGGTCAGAAATAGACAAACCCAATCATTGGATTTTTTTTTTCCAAATGAATTATAATATCGCCTCACAGTAAGAAGGTCTCTGGTTTGAGTCCCGGCAGGGTCAGTTGGTGTTTCTGTGTGGAGTTTGCATGTTCTCCCTGTGTTGGCATGGGTGAATAATGGGACTAAGCCGAAAAGAAAATGAATGAATATTAATAATAATAATAACAATATTAATTAATATTAGAGTGATTTCTGAAGGATCGTGTGACTGAAGACTGGAGTAATGAAGCTGAAAAATCATCTTTAAATCACTGGAATTAATTATTAAATTAAATTATAAACTACTTTTCAACAGTTATTGATTAATAACATCTCACAAATGTGTACTGTTCTTTTGATGAAATAAATGCCGCCTTGGTGAGCAGGAGAAGCTGATTTTAAGACATTTAAACATCACACTAACCCCAAACATTTGACGGCTAGTGTAAGCAAACAAATACCAATTGATCTGAGACATTTAGGATGGTTTTATAGTACTCTGACCTCTTTATATATCAAAAGATCAATGACATTTTGGTTTCATGACCTCTTTAACCTCTCAAACTACTCTTGTCTCGAAGTGCTCAGGCCTGTCTCTATCCAGCAGACACATTGATTTGAACAGCCGAGGAGCCATCGACAAACCAAAGATATCGTTTTTCACTTCCATCACATTTCTCCTGCGACTCAGTTCAACCTAAAGCTTCATGTTCAAGAAATCTGCCAACATTGACCTAATAACCACAAAAAGTGTCCACCATAAAAACACTCATTGCCACCCGAAGTCCATCCCTGCCATTCGGTAGAACCTGAGGTTGTGTGGCTGGTAGAATTCTCTCAGTTTCTGGATGACATCAGGGTCGATTCTCGCATGCGTTCTGCCTTTGGTTTTGCCCAGACAGTGAGGTTTGCTGCTTCCTTCCGGCTTCTTAAGGCAAGGGAAACCCTTGGTCTTGTTGAAGTAGAAGTGTTTATCTGTAATAATCCTCTCGAGGCCGAGAAAGTCCTGCACACGGCCCAACTCTCCCGCCGGGTCGCTTATTAGTCTCTCTCCATGTACGAAATGGATTTGAGAGAGCGGGAAATAAGCCAGCCATCGCTCCAGGTGTTTAGCATACAGACCGATGTACAGCGGGCTCCAGAGAGCATCTATCTGTCCCGTGGACCGGTTCTTGAACGTTAAGCTCTCAAAACTAGGGATGTCAGGTGTTTTGGAGATGATCTGGGTGTAGTCGGAAATGGCGCGGGTGATCGGGTTTCGCACCACCACGATCAGCTTGATATTCTTCGACATGGCGTGGATGCGGCCTGGAGTTTCTGGAGTCACAAAGTATCTGGGCGTTTTCTCCATCACAATTTGACCGTTGAGGGCTTTAGGCATCATACTCCTAGAAGAAGAAGAGCAGGGATATTTAGGGTGGTTATATTTCAGTTTGCAAAATAAAGGGCTAAAGCAGAGGTCTTGTGCCTGGAGGGCCGGTGTCCTGCAGATTTTAGCTCCAACCCTAATCAAACACACCTGAACAAGCTAATCAAGCTCTTACTAGGTATACCAGTCTGATCTCACAAGAAAACGTAAGTATTTTACGTTTTGCCAGTTTAGTGGCTAATTCGTACGAATTCGTACAAGTTCAGTCGTACGAAATGGTACGATTTTAAAAAGGAGGCGTGGCACCTGACCCCACCCCTAACCCCAACCGTCATTGGGGGATAAGCAAATCGTACTAAATTGTATGAATTAGATCGTACGAATTCATATGAATTAGCCACTAAATGAAAAAGTTACGAATTGCCGTGAGATTGTGTTGGGTATACCTGAAACACCCAGGCAGGTGTGTTGAGGCAAGTTGGAGCTAAACCCTGCAGGGCACCGGACCTCCAGGAGATCGGTGACCCCTGGACTAGAGTGACAAATGCATGAAAACCATAAATCTATTCTGTTATGCTACGATCAGACCAGATGTGGATGAAGCGTCAAGCGTGAGTGATTTACATGTTAAGTCAATCAAAGATGCAAATAGACATCCTGCAGTGTGATTCACAGGAATGAGGCTGCGCGAATGACGCCATTCGCATGAATTAAGTGGTGCGAGTTGAGCATTTGACGCGCTTAATGTGTGAATTATTTGAGTTGGAAAATTTGAAGTTCAGCGGACATTCGTGCCGCGTTAACCAATCAGCTTGCCCTTGTAGGGCCGTGATTATGACGTAGTTCCTGTTGTTGGTGTCCCGAGGGGAAACCCTCTTGCCGACACCGGACAACAGCTCATCAAACTGGGCTCGACTCAGTCTGAAGCCCTGCTGTAAGCCTCCATCATCCAGGTATACAGTTTCTAGAGGAGTTGATGAACTCACAGAGCTGGGTGCACCTCTGAAAGGCCAAATCTACGCTTTTTCAGCCTTCCAAAATCACATCAAGCACAGCTACTATATCAATGAAATCCATGTTAGCCATTTAGCAATGAAGCTAGAGTCACCAGGCAGCCCTGCCCATCACACGAATCCATGTCTATTGCGAAGTCAATTTGACGTCTGAATGAATCGAATTTAACGTGCAAATAAAGCCAGTAAAGTCACAATGTTCACGCGTCTATTTGCGCATGATTTATTTATTTCTCATTTTATTTCTAATAATTATACACACCTACAATGATCTTTTTAAATGTGTGGGTTAAAAAAAAAAATATTTTCCCCCATTGAACACAATACATCTTATTTTAAGAAACATTTGTATTATTTTGGAGCAGTAAACATGTCAGGCTAAATAATTAAAGTAAATCACTGACTTCTGCTGTCTTCATTCGTCTCAAACACACAGATTTCTGTGCATCTTTGGAGATCTTTCTTAAGTAAAGCCACTGCACTCTTCAACTCTACAACATGTTTGGATGCTGGTGATGCTGTTGTCCTAAAAAACTATATTAAATATTTGTAAATAAAAAATTATATATTACCAAAGGAACTGCATTAAAGAAAATGTTTGCCTTTATACAACCTTGACTTTTCCAAACCGTGGTAAACCTTGTAACTGGTTATCATCCCATGCCTCGTCCTCTGTCACTGAGGACAGTTGTGTCCTCTGTAGGAGACGGACTCAGACCTGCATTATCAGTGACTCCATCACAAAGAGCACTTAGCCTAAAGACTTCCCTGTTTACCAATGCCGATGATGGGGCCAGCGAGTCTATTAGATCCTGTCATTAATTATTCACCGGCTGCAAGTGTGGTGACCGCTCATATCTGTCCTCCGGCGAACACAAGGGTTTCTGACTGTTGGACAGTGCATCATGTCTTCTGTATTAGCTACAGCTTTGTGGTGGATGTGAGAAGGTTTTCATGGTTGTGATGAATCTGTTTATTGTGGTATTCAATTGAAATGACTCTTAAAGGGGCCACGCAGTGGTGCAGTAGGTAGTGCTGTCATCTCACAGCAAGAAGGTCGCTTGTTTGAGCCTTGGCTTGGGTCAGTTGGTGTTTCTGTGTGGAGTTTGCATGTTCTCCCTGTGTTGGCGTGGGTTTACTCCGGGTGCTCCGGTTTCCCCCACAGTCCAAACACATGCGCTATAGGGGGATTGGGTAGGCTAAATTGTCCGTAGTGTATGAGTGTGAATGAGTGTGTGTGGGTGTTTCCCAGAGATTGGTTGCGGCTGGAAGGGCATCCGTTGTGTAAAAACGTGCTAGATAAGATGGCGGTTCATTCCGCTGTGGCGACCCCGGATTAATAAAGGGACTAAGCTGAAAAGAAAATGAATGACTCTTAAAGGGACAGTTCACACAAAAATTCTAATTGTGCTTTGCCAAAAATGGGTTTTTGTCTTGTTTTTAGTCCAAATATCTTAAAATTGTTAAATAGATAAAATATATTTTCTTGTTTCCAGAAATAAGGAGTCAAAATTAAGTGAGTTTTTCTTTAAAACAAGCTAAATAAACTGATATGGGGTTAGAGAAATAATCAGTTTTTTCTTTTCTTTTTGACAATATTTGGCTCAGATAAATAACTTTGCAGTAAAACATTACTCAATTAGTGAATGTTGTGGTTTTTAGCGAATGCTAATAACTTTACATTTGCACAGAGCAGTGAAAGTTTACCTGTTCTTTTGTCTTTGTTATATGTTGTTATATGTTGTTTATTTATACTTTTGATATTTAAACAAATTCTACTGCTTAATATCTTAACTGACCTTTTCATAAATCTGCGGCAAATCAGACGGGAGGTTTTGAAAACCAAAAAATAGATTTTATTAACGCAAAATGAAGCAGAGAAAGTGCAGAGCAGACCTCAGAGCAATCTTAAAGTCTCCTTCGGACAATTCCTGAAGTGTCTGTGTCCGTCACAATTTCAGACATATTCTTTGACACACCTCTAAGTGTCCTGTTTTAAATTCTGACCATCCTTGGATAATTTTTTAATTTGAGTTGATCCTGTTATTTTTAGCTCTCAGCCTGCTAGCTCAGCCGCTAGTTTCACACTCGAGATGCCACTTCATAGATGCAACTTAAGTGTTTACACATTGTCATGACGGTACATTAACTTAATATGTTACACTCCTGAATATGCATATAGCATCATATGAATGTTTAACTTATATAATTAGTGCTTTACATATTCATTTATTCTACATAATTAGTCATTCTTCAGCATAGCCTGTATAATCATAGGCCGGTATAAGATTCTGACGGTATGATAACCTTGGATAAAAATATCATGCACGGCATTGTGATTACTGCTCTGAAATTTGTCCTTTTTAAATGTCTGGGTAAAAAAACAACAACTTTTTTTCCCTTTTGAACACAAAATATTTCATTTTAAGAAACATTTTTAATATTTCAGAGCAGTAAACACATCAGCCCCAATATTTCAAATAAATCATTGACTTCCGCTGTCTTCAGAAGCACAGATTTCTTTACCATTTAAAACTGCATTTTTGGAGATCTTTTCTGCTGGAGATTCTGCTGTCCTAAGAAAAAAAAACGTAAATAAAAAATTGTGCACGTTCCTTAGGAACGGTATAGCAGAAAATGTTGCCGATTTTAAAACCCTGACTTTTCCAAACCACGGTATACTTTGAAAACGGTTATCGTCCTATGCCTAGGGTTGTTCCTGCAGGCTGCTCATTTTACAGTACCGTTCCACAGTATCTTTAGGTCACATGCTTGCATGTTTAGAGTAGGCATGGGCTGGGATAAGATTCTGACGGTATGATAACGTTGGATATAAGTATCACGGTATTGAAATTACTGCTCTAACATGTATTCCTTTAAAATGTCTGGGTAAAAAACAAAACCTTTTCCCCTTTTGAACACAATATATTTAAATTTGGGAAACATTCAAATTATTTTGGAGCAGTGAACATGTCAGGCTATTTAATTAAATTGAATTATTGACTTCTGCTGTCTTCATTTGTCTCAAAAACACTGATTTTTTTCACAATTTACAATGGCATCTTTGGAGATCTTTTCTGCTGGAGATACTGCAGTCCTAAAAAACTAAAAAACAAATACGGTTATCATCCCATGCTTAGTTTAGAGAATGCTTCACACTTAGAGAATAAAAAGTCATATCCTAATTTAATAATGTGAATATAATGGCAGTACAACTCTTATTTTGGCTTTTTGTTCATGTATATTTTGGATAGTTGGCTAAGTTTTACGTTGTTTTTTTTTTTCATTTAAGTTCATTACTTAGTAAAATGTGAAAATTAAAGCTCAATAAACTCGACACGTGGCTCTTGTATGTTTTTAAGTATACTTTTATTTATAAATAATACCCTAATTTACAAGTTTATATAGTTATAATTAGCAAAACGCCAAATAACACATGTATTTTAATCTAAATTTAATCAAAATAATAATAATCGTCCAACTAATGGATTATCAGAAGAGCTGTGCTTCATTGTTTGATTCGCGCTCAGTGTTCTGTCCCAGTCTCCACTAATTGCGGCTGCATTTGTCCTCGCTCTCGGAGGTATACTGAATAAACCGAACGCTGTGGTGTGTATTATTGATCGTGTGTGTGTGTGTGTGTGTGTGTGTGTGTGTGTGTGTGTGTGTGTGTGTGTGTGTGTATGGTAATGTGGGCTCAGCTGGTGTGTGTGGCAGGTGGAGTGTGTAGATGAGCTGCTCTCTGGCCTCATCAGCAGCACAAACAGATGTGAGCCAATTACAGCAGCCACTGCAGCTATGAATGAGGGTTTCTTTCATTCCAATGAATCTGTTTAATGGGATGATGATGATGATGATGAAGGATTTAGTTTCTTATTTATTTATTTTTCACAAATGCTGACTTGCCAATAACAGTGTTCCACCCGGTCATGGAGTTTTCAGCAATATCATGGAGTTTTCAGGGGTCTATTGCAGATATTAAAGCAGTAACATTATTTCTGATGATCTACAGTAACCTGCTCCTATAAGATGCTGTTTTTGTTGGATGAATTTATTTATTTATTTATTTATGTGGTGATTTATAAATTAACTGGTCAAATATATTTTTCTCAGATATATTGAATCTGTTTAATATGATGATGATGATGAAGTACAACATGTGCTGGATAGGTTGGCGGTTCATTCCGCTGTGGCGACCCCCTTATTAATAAAGGGACCAGTGGTTGGGGGGGAGGGGGTGTTATCGTTTGTGTTTTTGCATTTGTTTTTGTGTGTGCTTTCATGTGTGTATGTGTGTGTGTGTGTGTGTGTTTGGGGGGTTGTTTGTGTGTGTGTGAGTTTGTTTGTTTGGGGAATTTGTGGTATGTGTGTGTTTGTTTGTGTGTGTGTGTGTGTTTGTTTTGTGCGTGTGTTTTAGTGTTTGTTTTTGTGTGTGTTTTTCATGTGTGTGTGTGTGTGTGTTTTGCATACAGTATGTTTTGTGTGTGTTTGAGGGGGTTGTGTGTGTTTGTGTTTGTTTGGGGGGGTTGTTTGTGTGTTTTTGTTTTGTATGAGTGTCGTGTGTTTTTGCGTTTGTGTTGTGTGTTTTTGAGTTTGTGTTGTGTGTTTGTGTGCGTGCTTTGCATTTGTTTTGTTTGTGTGTGTGTGTGTGTGTGTTTTGTATGCCTGTTGCGTTTGTGTGTGTTTTTAGTTTGCATGCATGTTTTGGTGTGTGTGTGTGTGTGTGTGTGTGTGTTTGTGTGTGTGTGTTTGCATGTATGTTTTAGTGTGTGCGTGTTTTGTGTGTGCATTTGTGTATATGTGTTTTGTGTGTGTGTTTGTATGTGCATTTGTGTTTGTTTGGGGGGTTGTGCGTTTGTTTTGTATGTGTGTTGTGTGTTTTTTTTGTATGTGTGTTGTGTGTTTGTGTGTGTTTTTGTTTGCATGCATGTTTTGGTGTGTGTGTGTGTGTGGGCACGCGCGTCTTTGTGTGTGTATAGTTTTCATACAGTATGTTGTGTGTGTGTGTGTGCATGTGTGCCTGTGTGTGTGTGTGTGTCCATTTGGGCCCAATCATCCGTTTCTTTGCATATAGAGGCCATTAAAGAGCCAGTCAGTTGTAACTGTGCCTCGTCCACTTCCCAGAAACATCCATCATCAGGGGCCGCAGACGCCTGATCCCCATCCAGAGGCTCCCCGAGGGCCCTAATGAGAGCCCAATCACCATCCAGCCTTATGGTGAAGCCCTAAAATACACTATACCTTCGCCAAACCACACACTGAGCCAAAACTAACCTCATACACCATGCCACTCATGCAATATCACACACAGTTTCATTAGGCAGAGTAATGCTGTGGATTCTGTATTATTTTCCAAACATGTGTTTAGCAGAGCGTGGACATTTCCTGCTATAGTTGTTTCTTCTGGAGAAAGTCTTATTTCTAATAGTTTGACTGAAATACATGCAGATTTTAGATTTTCGAAAATAATTTAGCGGTCAATTTTATTATAATTATGTTTATTTTTTTGATTGGCTACAGAATAAGCCACTGTCGTCCAATGACTTGCCTGATTAACCTAATTACCCATGTCATTTTCATGCAATATTATATACACGTTTAATTCACAAAACTATTGTTCCTACTGTGATTTGTCTTTTTTTAATATATTTTCCAAATAGTGTTTAACAGAGCTTTAAACTCTTCCCAGTATAGTTCCTATTATATTTTGTGCTTCTGCAGAAAGCCTTGTTTATTATCATTTGACTGCAATCAAAGCAGATTTTACATCTTTGAAAACAATTTCTGAGGTCAATAGTATTAGCCCCCTTAATTAGAAATATTATTTTAAATTTGAATTGTTATTAGATTATTGTTGTTTTTGTTGTTAGAAATATTTAAAAACTATTTATAAATATTTTAAATAATTGTTAGAATCATTATTATATTTTTTTGAGATTTTTAGGTTACCTATTATTATTATTATTAGATTAATTGTCCAATTTGTCAGTTGGTGTTTCTGTGTGGAGTTTGCATGTTCTCCCTGCTGTCACATGGGTTTACTCCGGGTGCTCTGGTTTCCCCCACAGTCCAAACACATGCACTATATGGGAATTGGGTAGGCTAAATTGTATTGTATGAGTGTGTATGGGTGTTTCCCAGAGATGGATTGCAGCTGGAAGGGCATCCACTGCATAAAACATGTGTTTTATAAGTTTGGATGTTCTTTTATAAGTTGTTTAAATTTTAAGACTTTTTATTTTAAAAAACAAATGTTACACATGTACTGTTTGCTATGGAATGCAAAAGCTTTAAAGCTCATCTCAAAATCATTCAGAACGCAGATAGAACCTTGTAATTCCAAGGTGATGATATGCTGGAATAGTTGGTGGTTCATTCCACTGTGGCGATCCTTGATGAATAAAGTGACTAAGCCGAAAGGAAATGAATGAATGAATGATTGAACATAGTTGATCTAATTAAGCCTTTAAAGCGCACTTTGAGCTTAACGGTAAACCTTCGTTCTGATTGGCTGATTGAAATGTTGTTCCAGGATCAACATAGATGTTAATTCAGGAACATGTCCTATGCGATATAAATAAAGATGGCTCAAATTATGCGGTTGTCATACAAGGCGTTTTTCTTTGATATTCCTTTGTGTTTGCGTGTTTCCTCATAAACCCCCAGTGTTTCCCTGTGAGCCGAGAGACAGACTGTCATCTCGCTGAGACCAGATGGACCTCACAGCATGACGGACCACTTGACATTATTGTGAGACCCGTCAATTGATCTTTAACCCCAGTCACATTTTCCACCAAACATAATGATGTGTGCCAGAGACTTCATGTGGTCAGAGGCTCTATAGATAACCGGCCAAACGCAGATCCTGGAATCTGTCCATGCTGATGTATACGGGTCTAATGGAATGGAGCGGTCATTAATCTTGTTATCAAGCGTAGATTAAATCTGTAGGTGTGCGTGTGGGGGGACGCAGGGTTTGTAATCTCAATTCAGATCTCTAACAAAGAGAAAACAGAGAGATCTGGAGGTGATAGATGGAGTTTTGTCCATATAGTGTTTCTACAATTGATCGGCGCCCGTGCTTGACCTTCACTTCACGCTTGTATTAAACCGGGCTGCTTGAGATTTGGTTTCAATTAGCAAGAGGTTTTATTCTGCTGAGGCTCCGAGTTCATGTTACAAACGCCAATACTGTCACTTTGCTTTAAAGAAATCTATTTGCTGAGAGAGAATCGCCCTCGATAGTGCACCAGACGCACAGTGTAGTACTAACAGTGTTTTTGAACCATACTATAGTAATGTGCTTGAAATAATCTGCTGTGGTGATTCTACAGTTGCTATGGTAACACAACAACTATAGTAATTGATCTGTCGTGGTGATTCTACAGTTGCTATGGTAACACAACAACTATAGTAATTGATCTGTCGTGGTGATTCTACAGTTGCTATGGTAACACAACAACTATAGTAATTAATCTGCTGTGGTGATTCTATAGTTGCTAAGGTAACACAAAAGCTATGAGAATCTGTTGTGGTGATTCTACAGTTACTATGGTAGCATATAAATAAAATAAATAATATGTTGTAATGATTCTATAGTTGCTATGGTAACACCAACTATAATAATTAATTTGTTATGGTTTTTCTACAGTTGCTATAGTAATAACCAAATCAATATCAAATAGGGTATATTAAACTACAATACACGACAGTTTAGTAAAAACTAAACTTAATAAACATTATTGATTAGTTTATCAGTTGACTAGTTATTTTACAGTATATGAAACATTCATTAAGGAATCATAAATATTGAATACACCCTCTAAAATGATTCAGTAACACTATAGTATTTACTAAAACTGCTGTAGTGTTCTTTCATCCGGGTCTGTTCAAGTTCGATAAGGCAAATGTGATATGTTTACAATTGTGAAGTCTGAAAAGCATCAATATATTGATTCAGAACCAGTGGAGGGACCGGCGAGTCGAACCTAAAAATGAAAGAGCGTCCTCCCGGAGCCATCCGGTAAAATAACCAGCATGTGTGTTTCCCATCAGTCCTTCCCTGTATGTTTCAGATTGTTTTGCACATTCTAGACTATTGCATTTAAAACAACACTAAGATGTGCATAAATTCTGAAAATGAGCATGAAAGACTTGAACACAAAACTGAGTAGGATAAACTTTTAACCTGATAAACAAAAGTAAAAAATACCCCAGCATGTGCATCAAAGAAGTCATGTAATGTTGTGACTGGATAACTAGTGAACCGATCTCATCTCAAATGTTGGTGTTTTAATAATTCTGCAAACACCCGAGTGAACATATTTTGTATATTAACTTCTACAACTGTCTTATACAATAAATTTAGATTCTTTTTATTTTTATAATTTTAGAGTTGCTATGGTAACACAACAATTACAGTAACTGATCTGTTGTGGTGATTCTACAGTTGCTATGGTAACACAACAACTACAGTAACTGATCTGTTGTGGTGATTCTACAGTTGCTATGGTAACACAACAACTATAGTAATTGATCTGTTGTGGTGATTTTACAGTTGCTATGGTAACACAACAACTAACTGATCTGTTGGGATTCTACAGTCGCTGTGGTAACACAACTACTATAGTAATTAATTTTTTGTGGTGATTCTATTGTTGCTATGGCAACACAACTAAATATTTTAATTAACCTCTACTACTGTTTTTTATAACAGTTTTCCCAAACATCTGTCAAGAAAACATAAAATAACATGACGGAGTTTGTTTTTATTGGAATTTAAATATTTAATCCTCTCAAACACATGGGATGCAAATGCAACATAAACTAAAAGCACATGAACTAAATTTGCAACTTTTGCACGGAAACATCGCTAGTAATAACAATGTTGCGTCTATAATGTGGTGTCCATTACGGGATCTCATTTGCAATTCATAGAGAGGCCATTAAAACAGCATTTAAATTCATACCCTTCAATTCAAAGCCAAGCCGTGACTTCGGCAAGGCTGTTTGCTTTTTTAACATGCATATGTTTAAACACCAAAATCGTAATTGCGCAGCTAATCATAGAGACGTTTGTGAGCATTCCTGTCCCGATAATGCAAAAATCAGACATGCCTATATAGCCATTCATCAGCTTGTCCCGAGAGGAGCTTTTTTGAGGCTGTTAATTATTAATGCTCTGTCAATACCAGTAGTGCATCTACTTCACAAGGACAGACACTCATTGTGGAGTGTAAGATCTAACTTAAATGAACAAATAATAAAAACAGCCAGATCTGGATATGCTACGTGCTTTTTAAACAAAGGAAAACATGATTTATGCTGCAAGAGCCTGTCAATTAATACAAATATAGTTAATAATTCGCCCTCCTGTTAAACGCATGCGCTGTAGGTGAGCTGATTAACTAGATTTGCCGTAGTGTATGAGTGTGTGTGAATGAGTGTCTATGGGTGTTTCCCAGTAGTACTGGGTTACAGATGGAATGGCATCCGCTGTGAAGAACATATGCTGGAATAGTTGGTGATTCATTCCACTGTGGTGACCCCTGATGAACAAAGGGACCAATTTAGATTAATTAATCAATTAATTCCCCTGTAGCGCATGTGTTTGGACTGTGGGGGAAACCGGAGCACCCGTAGGAAACCCAAACCAACATGGGGAGAACATGCAAACTCCACACTGAAACTGACTCAGCCAAGGTTTAAACCAGCGACCGTCTTACTGTGAGGCAAAATAATAATTTATTTGGGAAAAAACAAATCCAATGATTGGGTTTGTCTATTTCTGACCCATCGCCAGGCTGTTTTAATCCAGCTTTGGGTCAATTATGGACAAAATGGGTCATTTTTTCAATCGATTTCTTCAAAGCTGGATTAAGACAACCTGGTGTTGGGTCAAATATGGACAAACCCATTTATTGTTTTTTTTTATTATTATTAATTAAGTGATATTATAATTCATTTGAAAAAAAAAAAACATCCAATGTTTGGGTTTGCCCATTTTGACCCAACACCAGGTTGAATTAATCCAGCTTTGGGTTAATTATGGACAAACTGCATTTAACTGAATTATAATAGCACAATGATTGGGTTTGTCAAAGTCCAAGTGTTCATTTCTGGGTTGTTTTAATCTAATTTTGGGTCAACAAACCCAACTGCTGGAGTCATTTTTTAAAATCTGAACTTAACTGACACTTTTTAAGAGTCCATATTTAACTCAACATTGGGTTAAAACAACCCAGCATTTTTTTAAAAGTCCTAAAAAGGCTTAGTCCCTTTATTAATCAGGGATTGCCACAGTGGAATGAACCGCCAACTATTTCAGCATATGTTTTACACAGCGGATGCCCTTCCAGCTGCAACCCAGCACTGGAAAACATCCATACATGCTCATTCACACACACTCATACACTATGGCCAATGTAGTTGATCAATCCCCCTATAGTGCATGTGTTTGGACTGTGGGGGAAACCGGAGCACCCGGAGGAAACCCACGCCAACACGGAAAGAACATGCAAACTCCACACAGAAACCCAGTCAGGACTTGAACCAGCAACCTTTTTGCTGTGAGGCCACAGTGCTAACCACTAAGCCACCATGCTGCTCTGTATAATATAAGTAGAAGTGTATTTCCCCAGTAGATGGAGTGACGTGTTTCTCCTGAAATTACAGATCCTCAACAACAGCAGACTAAACTCCCCATCCACCGTATTTTGTATAGTTCTAATGAAGTGGACGCATTTCCAACGCAGCTCTGCGGTTTCTCACACAGAAACATTCAGCACACATAAGTGTTCTCGATATTAAGAAACATCTGGCAACCGCTCCGGAAATGATTAACACTGCCAACTTATATCCAGAGCCACTTCAGTGGATTGCAATAACCAGATGGCATTATTTCTGTCACCCAAACCCTTATGCATATTGTGACGTGGCCTAGTGTTATATTGATAGCACGCCTCGTCAAATAATGCGCTTATGTTCATCAGAAACAATCTTTTGGGAGGCGGATGCACTGGTGGAATTTGCACTTTAGCACAGAAGCATATAAGCTCTGATTTATTTGTGCAAGAGACACTATATGATGCGTATTATTATGAAAGCGTGCATGTGCTATGTGTCTGAAGAGAAATGCTGCAATGCATACAAAAACAAGCAAATATGTGGCTTTGTATTATATTCTTGGCTGCAAGAAGCACATTAAATATTACTGTACAAGTATTATGATGTCCCGCTGTCCCCGAACTAGAGCTCCCAGCATGCAATGCTTGAATAAATGATGTTGTCAAAGGAGAAATGTGAACATCTTCATTATTATTGTTAAAATATAATATGGCATTTTTAAAATATTAATGCAATAATATTTAAAAAGAAAACTCTTATTATTTACTCCAACTTTAAAACTATAGTTTCCTGCATCAAAATATACACTCACCAGCCACTTTATTAGGTACACCTGTCCAACTGCTTGTTAATGCACATTTCTAATCAGCCAATCACATGGCAGCAGCTCACTGCATTCAGGCATGTAGACACGGTCTAGACGATCTGCTGCAGTTCAGAGCGAGCATCAGAATGGGGAGGAAAGGGGATTTTAGTGATTTTGAACGTGGCATGGTTGTTGCTGCCAGACGGGCTGCTCTGAGTATTTCAGAAACTGCTGATCTACTGGGATTTTCACGCACAACCATCTCTAGGGTTTACAGAGAATGCTCCGACAAAGAGGAAATATCCAGCGAGCGGCAGTTCTGTGGACGCAAATGCCTTGTTGATGAGGCCAGAGGTCAGAGGAGAATGGCCAGACTGGTTCCAGCTGATAGAAAGGCAACAGTAACTCAAATAAGCACTCGATACAACCGAGCTCTGCAGAAGAGCATCTCTGAACACACAACACGACCCTTAATACAAGTTTTCAGTGTTGGGTGTGATGCATTACAAGTAACGCGACTTAATGTGACTTTTCTAAGTATAACAATTATGCAAAAACATCTCATGGATGCATTTGGTACACATCATCAGTGATGTATCCTGGGATCATTGAGTGTTTCGGGTCTCTCAACATCATACACTCTCACCCAGGTGACCCAGCCGGGGTTGATCAAGTCCCGACTTGTGTCCCAACAGCAGTCCACGGATCTGCCCTCTTAATCCACAGCCACCTTGTGGCCTTCTCTGCGGCTTCGCTTGCGGATCGAATGGCCCTTTTCTTCGCCACGCCTGTAATGCCCAAACGACTGAGGACTTTGCAAAGTGAACGCCCTGCAAAGCCTCTGCATCCAATTTCTATGGGCTCATAGTAAGTTCTCCAGCCTCTCTCCCTGCACTCCTCCACTAATTCCTGGTACTTAGCGCGCTTCCTCTCATTTGCTTCTTCAATACGCTCTTCCCACGGCACTGTATTAATTAAGTAATAATATTTTAGTTACTTTTTCAAAAACGTAAAGCAAGTTTTAGTTGAATTAATTAGCTTTTTAAAAGTAAGTTGATGAATCAAACTGAATGAACGTCATCACGTTCAATCCCGCACAGCATGAGGGAATGCAGGAACAGACACTATTCTGCAATGCTGAAGTATTCTCATTCTACACACATGAAGAATAGGAAAAGGGGATTATAGTCTCAATGCACAGTGATTTTACTTCACTAATAAGACAAAAAGTAGCAAACACATTGCTTTAAACTTTCATTAATCTGTATAAAGCACATAGGGCTGTGGGGTTCTCAGAAGATAACTTTACACATTATTTTATGTGTTTTTAAAGGTATGAAGGTTATACAGTGTGTTGTTAATTGCAGAGCTCCTCAACTAAAAAATAATTATTACAGAACATTACTCTCCCCAATAATGGATTATATTAAAAGTCTTAGAGCTTACATTGACAACAGCATCAAAAGCATGCAAAGTGTAACTCACCAGTCGAGTCCATATAGTGCAACTTGATTGCATGTAGTTTTATTTAAGATTTTTAATTAATGCAAAGCTTATTTAATCAGCTTTTCAGAAGGTGTCTAAAAAAAAACCCTTAAAGACTGGTCAAGCGTCTCATAATAATAAAGCTCCTAACTTACATTGACAACAGCACCAAAAGCATGCATTATGATCCAGATTTCCATATCCACTGTGTTACTCACCTTGAGTCCACATGAACAGTGTCACTTGTTTGCATTTAAGCATGTTTTTATTATTAATATTATTATTATTATTATTATTAATAATCCAAAGCATCTTTATTTAGTTGTCAGATGTTTCCTAAAAATACCCTTATGACTGGTTTTGTGGTCCAGCGTCACATGATATTAAAGTTCTGCTCACTGCATGGTGACAGGCAAACCCTGACAACAGCAACTCATTTAGATATAAAGTGTGTCATTTACCGGTTATCATGACAATGTTTTGTAAATGTCCTACTCTCAGTATATCAAAACGTATGTTTTTAGTAGCAACATGCATTGCTTAGAATGTAATTTGGACAGTTTTAAAGGCGACTATCTGAATATTTCGATTAAAATTTAGGATTTTTTATTTTTTGCTCCCTCAGATTCCAGATTTAAAAGGGTTTTACATCAGCCAAATACTGCCCAATGCTATTAAACTGTACATTAATGCAAAGCTTAATTTATTCAGCTTTCAGATTATGTATTTCCAAAATTGACACTCATGATTGGTTTTGTGCACTGAAAATTTTGATTAATTGGATTTACCAACTTTTTTAAGCTTAAGTGGTTGCAAACAATTTATATAGGCTGAAATTTAAACAAGCACAAATGTATTAATGTTTAACTTAATTTGTTTATTAAATTCAGCCCATATACATTGTTTGCAACCACTTAGGCTTCCTTAAAAAAATTACAAATCCTATAAAAACTATTTTTTTAGTGTGGTCCAATAGTAAAGTTCCGCTCACTGCATGATGACCAGCTTACATTGACAACAGCACCAAAAACACGCATTATAAACCACTTTTCCATATGCAGTGTGTATCTCACCTGTACCATCCGAGTCCGCGTGAATAATGCCGGTCAAAGAAGTGCGGTTCCGCCCCGAGCGCGCGGATGTCCGGATGGAGCCGCAGAAACTCCAGCAGCGCCCGCGTGCCTCCCTTCTTCACCCCGATGATCAGCGCGTGTGGAAGCCGCCGGAGAGCCATCCACTCTCGGCCTGAACTATTGCCATCCACACCCCCCTCCAGCCCTCTCAATGCACTCCTACTATTATTATTATTATCATACCATCCCAAAGAGAGCTTCTGGGAGTTTTCGGAGGAGTCGCAGCATCCCAGCAGAAGGTAGAGGATGGAGATGCAGGTGATGCTGAAGGAAAACATTATCAGTAGTTTATGTGTATCCAAAGGCGCGATGATGAGAGTTGCCATCCCGTTGAGGACTCTCTGTGATCGGCCATTCTCTTTAGGACTTTATCCGCGTCACTTTGAGCTGTTTTGCGGCATTAAACCCGCTTCATGTGGGCTATATTTCCATTGTGAGATGCTGACTCGAGTATCCATATCTGCTGTGGAGTGTAGAAAAGAGCGCTGGTGGTGATCTGTGTGTCAGTCAGTGTGTGTGTGTGTCCCAGGAGGATTTTCTTGACTTGTCGTTTAGGAAAGTGCGCGGACGGATTTGATTGGCGGATGACGGATGAAGGCGGCTTTAATGCGCCAGATGAGCCGGAGGTGTGAAATATGACATGCCTTATTGTTTCACCACTGGGTGTATTCATATTTATTGCTATAGTAGCCTATTTTTTCACCTCATTAAACAATACTAAAATAAATAAATACCATATACACTAAAGTACATGAATTATACTGGGGTACATTCATTTTTTATTGTTACACTTATAATAATAAAATATAAATAGTAATCTATGTTTGTTCACCATTAATAAACAAACATTAAAAAAAGTAAATGACAAACTATACAGAAAATAAAACTATGCTGCTTAACATTCATATTTATTGCTACATTCATTATTACAGTAATATTAAATATGCAATATAAATAGTTTATGTTTGTTCAGCTCATTAAACTATAATAAATAAATTAATAAATATACTATAGAATATTAAGTGATACTGGAGTGCATCGATATTTATTGATACACTTATAATAATATAATATAAACAGTATATGTTTGTATACCTAATTAAACTATTTTTTAAAATCAAAATTTCCAATTTTAAGTAGTAAAATTGGGGAACATTGTCCAATTTTATTAATTTATTTGTTTGTTTATTTATTTATTTTACTGTTTTTTGATTCACATTTAAAATGCTGTTTTAATGGCATCAAGGTAAAATTTCCAAGCAGTAAATTACTGTATTTTGATTCAGGGTGAACTAAAAATGCTGTTTTAATGGTGCATAGAGAATATTTCCGAACAGTAAATTACTGTATTTTCTATGACTAACAAAGTTATGTTCACTGTATTTTGATTTACAGCAAAGAAAAATGCTGTATTAATGGTGCAAAGAGAATATTTCCAAATGGTAAATTACTGTATTTACAGTGACTAACAGTTATGTTTACTGTATTTTGGTTTACAATGAATTAAAAATGCAGTTTTAATGATGGCAAGACAATATTTCACCACAACTTTAAAATACAGTAACGTACTGCATAACTGTCATTCACTAAAATACAATTCATATGTATTTACAATGTGTATTTTAATAATACTATTCAACAGTAAAATTTAATTTCTTCATTTATTTCTGTTAAATTAAAAAAACATTTATTTAGAGTGAATTACAATACTGTTTTAATTGTGCCAAGATAATATTTCCAAATAGCAAATTACTGTACTTCCTATGACTAACCAAATTTAAATGTTTACTGTATTTTGATTCACAGCAAATTTAAAAAATAATATTTTAATAGCACCATGAGAATATTTCTCACAACTTTAAAATACAGTATCATTCTGCATGACTGTCATACAGTAAAACACAGTTCATATTACAGTTAAATACAGTGTAATGTACAAAAAAAGGTTAACAGTGTTCAACATTTTCCCAGTCTATCCTCATGTTTGACCCTGGATCAGTGGTTTGTAGGTGTCTGAAGATGTACAGCAGGGTGTTCTTGATCTCATAATTGGTTTGGCCTGTAGTCTGGTTATCAGATCAGTACAGTAAACCTACAGGATCATGGAGATTAGTACCGTAGTAGAGCATCACGAATGGGCAGATCAGTTTTTACTGTTCTGATGGCTAGAGGATTGAAAGTGTGATTTTTCTGACCTACAAAAGCAGTTTCCAGTATTGCTGCATCATATAAACAGGTTTACCGCTCTGATATTTACCGCATTATGCCTTAATGATCTCAATACATCAGGGTAAATGCCATTTTGTGGTGAGTTATTCTCTCCTCCTTAAATGCAGATGTACTCGGGGTGATTAATAAAGATATACAATAAAGGAACAAAAAAAACTAAATGTTAAAAAAAATGTAAATAATATAAAATACAAGTTGATAAATGAACATAAAATTGCATATAAATATGTAATCACATCCAAAACAAAGTTTATTTTACCATAATATATGTGTGTGTGTGTGTGTGCTGTGTATTTATTAGGCATAAATACACTCATGCATATTTGAGAAAATGTTTATTTATATTTAGGTATAAAATATTTATGTATACGATACAAATCATATCTAAATTGATATATCTATGCAGCAACACTTTCATATAATTTTGTTTCTGTTTATGTGTGTATATCACATATAAATAATAAATATACACACACACACACACACACACACACACACACACACACACACACACACATATATATATATATATATATATATATATATATATATATATATATATATATATATATATATATATAAAATGTCAAAACAAACTGTGAACTGTGAAACTGAACAAAATGAATCTTTGCCCAGCATTAATATATATGTGTGTGTATTTATGTTTGTGTGTAATTAAATATTAGAAGTATACTTAGAACTAAATGCAGAAAATTGTAAATGAATTATACATGAAAATACAAGCCAATATGATAAACAAATTAATATAAAATCTTATTTAAAAACCTAATTGTGTGCAAAATCAGCTTAATATTAGCATCAGGAATAAGCGGATCAGTTTTTTACAGTTTTATGGGATTTCAGTGTTGCAGCATCATATAAACACAGCTAGGTTTACCGCTCTGATATTCACCATATTATGCTTTAATGATCTCTTTGCATCCGGGTAAATGCATTACTTGTCCATTCTGGGGTGATTTGTCTGCTTTTTGTTGTGATTTATTTCCCTGGTCCTCAAGAGCAAATGTCTTTGAGGTCAAAGGTTAAACGTGTCTCTCTGTAAATGAGCCGCACTTCTTCATTCGCCACAGTTTGCAGCTCTTTTTCCTTTAAATCTTAACTAATGCAATGATGTTAATGTATGATAGAGTATAACAGTAGTACAATACACACATACAAAATAATAATAATATCAATCGCATTTGTTTGAGATCTTTTCATCATTTTGTGCACAAAATCAGCATCATATTTACACAATAATGAGGTTGCAGGATGACCAATGGGGTGAGCAAAATAATCTTGTTTTTCGATTTGTGATAGGATTATTTTGCTCACCCCATTGGCAGATTATTTTGCTTGATTTGAGGAAAAACTCACTTCATTTTGGCATATTATTTCTTAAAACAAGCCAATATGTTTTGCTTGTCTAGAAAATGCTTCTTGATTTGAGAACATTTAGATACTTCAACTGTATGCATGTATAATAAATTACAGAATTTAATAGTCTACAGAACAAACCATCATTATACAATAACTTGCCTAATTACCCTAACCTGCCTTGTTACCCTAATTACCCTAGTGAAGCCTTTAAATGTCACTTTAAGCTGTATAGAAGTGTCTTGAAGAATATCTAGTCTAATATTATTTACTGTCATCATGACAAAGAGAAAATAAATCAGTTATTAGAGATGAGTTATTAACACTATTATGATTAGAAACGTGTTCATCTGCTTCACCACTGCATTCCACGTGACAGCATTAGTAAGTGTGTAATGTCAGTATATCTGCCTGAGTTTGCCTGTTTGTTTTATTAATTTGCCCTATTTAAAGGATCACAGAACAAGGTCTCTCTGGTCTTCTGATTGCAGTCTGAGAAGGGCTTGCAGATGATGAAGTGTCCAGATATAAAAGCGTGACCTCGGGGTCAGGGACACACTCTGATTTATTTCCTACCGGCCAGAAAACACACTTTTGATGAAAGTGTAACGAGCAGCAGAGCTTTATTACATGTGTGTGTGTGTGTGTGTGCGTGTGCGTTTGCGTGTGTGTGTGTCATGCCTGTGTCACCAGCCTGCAAATGCTCAAATAAGGAATAATTGCTTTACTTGCTGGCTGTCTTTGAATTTTATGCTACGAGCCAACAGATATCTGTGCTTTAGAGAAGGAGGCTGCTGTTTGTGTCAGGAGGCGGAAAAATAAATATTATATGTTTAAAAGTAATTATTAGCGAATATTAAAATTGCCTAAAAAACAAAAATTAAATTGAATTAAATTAAATCAGACTTTATTTTATTTATTTTATTTTATTCTATTTTATTTTATTTTATTTTATTTTATTGATCTTTCAATCTTGTTGAGGGTTCTGGCATTAAGAAAGAGCTGTAAAATCCTGCATTTCTACATTCAGATTATGCATTTATTTACCAGTTCAAAAGCACATTCATTAATTAGTATGTATGTATATATAAGTATATTTTTATTTACAGGTTTATTATCCCTATAAACCAATGAGTATAAAAATACATCAAAATAATAAATTAAATATTATTTTTATTTTTTTTATTTTTAAATATTTAAATGTTTATTTCTTTTTTTTATTTGTATTGTGCTTATTTTTATTTTATTTTTATTATTTTATAGATTTTTATTTAATTTAATTTAGATTTTATTTTAATTTATTGATCCTTTCAATCCTTTCCAATTCTGGCATTGAGAAAGAGCTGTAAAACCTGCATTTCTACATTCAGATTATGCATTTATTTTATTTTTTAAAAATAACATAGATTTATTAGTATTTATGTACATATATGTACATATTTTAACGTTTATTATCCCTTACATATATAAAATATCAAAAATATTTTTTACTTAATTTTTAATATTTTTATTGTATTTATTTATCTTATTTATATTTTATTTTATTGATTTTTTAAATAATTTTGAACATTCTGGCATTTAGAAAGAGCTGTAAAATCCTGCATTTTTTTAGACTTTGCATTTATTTAACTGTTCAAAAGAATTCATTAATATTTATGTATATATTAGTATATTTTTATGTGCATTTATTGTCTTTAAATGCACTTATAAATATTAAACGTGCATACAAAAATAATAATAAATTTATTATTTTATTTTATTTTATTTTGACCTGTAGAATTCTGCATTTCAGATGCTTGATGATGTGTCAGTCTGTACTCATGAATTAATGTTGTACATGACAGGCATAAAATATTTACAAATACCAATATTTAATTATAAACTATGCATATATGCGTAATAAATTGCATTATACTTTGCATTATTTTTTTTTACATGTTTATCAAAAATGCACAAAAAAGATTAAAAATGCATAAAAATATTCCTTAAAAAAAGAGTATTTATTTAATTTAATCTAATTTAGCATTCAGCAAGGCTTGTGATAATCTACATTTAGATGCTCTGCTGATGAACGCAAGTCTATTATTCATCTTTAATTAAAGCTGTATGTGACGCGTATGTAATTAACATCTAAAACCAAATGTTTAGGCCATAATAAACAGCCTGAAAACCTTCCTCTTAAAGTCATTTAAGGGAAAATGAAGTATAAATAAAATGAAGTATACCGCATGAATTAACCAATGCGTTGGCATCTCTAACTGTGCAACATGCAATATAGAGCAGCAGCTAAAACAGTGGGACAGTTTGTGCTTCAGCATTAATATTTGAGCCTGAAGCTTCTCATGTCACACATTTACTGAAAACACATCTCTGTTCCTTCTGACGCAGATATAATCCCAGCTCGTAATAAGTTCTGTGCACTGCAGGACGTTTCAAAGCAGCTTCACATTCATAAATACTCAAACAACATGATACAGTCATCATGAAGTCATGTGTCAGGGAATATCATGAGAGTTATGATAAGTTATTTATTGGTGCGCTTCAGTATCCTGTTAAAATTGATGATAGAATCTAAAAAACTTCCTGTCCCTCTTTCAACAACATCTCTTCTCTGATTAGTGTTTGCTGACATGAGGGGCGGAGTCAAACTGTCACTCACAGAAGATCCACCAATAGCAAAGCAACATTCATCCAAGCCCCGCATAAATCTTTCATTTATAATATTTGTATATATTCTTTATTTGCAAGTTTATCAATAAGTGCATGAATAAAATAAAAAGATTAGTTTCATCCAGCATACAAGCATAAAAGCTTTTAAAGCTTTTTTATATTTATATATAATTTTATTTCACATACTTTATGTAATAGCAGACTTTTATTGTGGACACAGTTAATTGTGCGGTTAATATTTGGCCAGCACTAATATACAATACGTTCTTAACTTATATAACAATAAAATAAGATTATCTTTCAATTTTCAATCACCTGAAGTAAATTTTAGCAAATAATTTGATATTAAAATGCAAAAATACATGGTAGAATACTGAAAACTGAAAGTAAAGGATGCCACACACACACACACACACACACACACACACACACACACACACACACACATGCATATCTTGAGTGTTTCTCTGAGCACACAGTGTACAGTGTGTTGATGTTAAAGATCTGCAGACGCACAGATTGTGGAGGTGTTTACTGTAATCTGCAGTCAGAGGTGTGAGCAAGATTACTGGATCAAGATCTTCTGCTGTAATCTGGATTTATCCAATAAGACTGAGAGCAACTCCTTCTGTTGGCCTTCACGCTTCTCTCATTCATGTGTTTTCAACTTTGCGTGATTCTGATGTACCGTAGTAAAGCAATATTACTTGTTGTAAGCATATATTCTGCAGCCCTACACCAAAGAATGCCATGACAGTCAATGAGTGTGTGACTGATCACTTGTAACGGATGCAGTCAGAAAGGATCCTGTTACGAATATAAACTCTAAAAACATGATTTAACCCTGGGTAAAGACTCAGATTATACCTGCTGGAGGTCTGACCTGATTCGCCCAACACACATCTGGTGTGCTTGTTTAATAAGACTGTTGTAAATAGTGAGGATTACAGATCACTTTAAAACACGATGACAACAGAGCTGTTATCCCGCATAAATCTGCCTGTATTTGTTCTGCCGGATTAATGATACGGGCCGGTAATCTGTCCACTGTTGGCGTCACCTTTCCTGCGGAATGACGCTTAATTCCAGAGCACTTCCTTTTGTGGATTAACCCAGGAAGTGTGTCACTTTCAAAAACACGGCTTTGGTGGATTCTGAGTGCAGATTCACTCACATCTGTTTCATTATTCTTTAGAAAAGCTGGAAAAATTAAGCTCAGAACATGAAGTCTGGTGGACAGAGAGATTGGAGAACGTTGTGGCAATGTTCTCTCAAAGTTATCAGCAAACATTCAAAGAGTAGTCTTAAAGGAATAGCAGCAAAAGTGAAATTTACCCCATAATTTAATAGTGTTATAATATTAATCATTTATAATTTAATATTAATATATATTAATACAGTTGCAACTATAGTAATCTGTTGTGGTGATTCTACAGTTGCTATGGTACCAGAACAACTACACTAATCTGTTTTGGTGATTCTACAGTTGCTATGGTAACAACAACTATTATAATCTGTTGTGGTGATTGTACAGTTGCTATGGTAACAGAACAACTATACTAATCTGTTGTGGTGATTCTACAGTTGCTATGGCAACACAACTACTACTAATTTGTTGTGGTGATTGGACAGTTGCCATGGTGACAAAACGACTATAGTAGTCTGGTGTGGTGATTTTACAGTTGCTATAGTAACAACAACTATTATAATCTGTTGTGGTGATTTTACAGTGTTATGGTAACAACAAATATTTTAATCTGTTGTGGTAATTGTACAATTGCTATGGTAACAAAACGACTATGGTAGCCTACTATGGTAGTGGTGATTCTATAGTTGCTATGGCAACACACCAACTATACAATTTTTTGTGGTGATTTTACAGTTGCTATAGTAGCAAAACGACTATAGTAGTCTGTTATAGTGATTCTACAGTTGCTATAGTAATAAAACGACTGTGGTAATCTGTTGTGGTGATTGTACAGTTGCTATGGTAACACAACAACTATACAAATCTTTTTGTGGTGATTGTACAGTTGCCACGGTAACAAAGCGACTGTAGTAGTCTGTTGTGGTGATTGTGCAGTTGCTATGGTATCGAACACTATAATCAGTTCTTATTATTAATTTGGTCTTATTTTTTTACTTATTTGTGATTTTTTTCAACAGGAGAAGGAAACAGGATCAGTAAAAGTCCTCAAGCAAAAACTCAAGCGTAGGTTGCCGGAAGCGCTGCACGCGGCTCCATATGTCAGATCAGCTCCAAACTCACTGCAACATTCTGTCACTGTAAACTGGGTTAGGTTACAGTCACTTCAAGATGATGTACTCTAGCTCATTATTTATACTTTTTTTTGTGCTAGCATTTTACTAGCATCACAAACTGAGGTCGCCCTATATTCTTTTCTTCTCGTATCTTGCAGAAATATGACACAGTTACATTCATTCATTCATTTTCCTTTAGCTTAGTTCCTTTACTCATTAGGGGTCGCCACAGCAGAATGATCCTCCAACTATTCCAGCATATGTTTTACACAGCTGATCCCCTTCCAGCTGCAACCCAGTACTGGGAAACAACCATACACACTCATTTACACACACACACTCATACACTACGGCATGTGTTTGGACTGTGGGGGAAACCGGAGCACCCGGAGGAAACCCACGCCAACACGGGGAGAACATGCAAACTCCACACAGAAACACCAACTGACCCAGCCGGGACTCGAACCAGAGACCTTCTTTCTGTGAGGCCACAGAGCTAACCACTGAGCCACCGTGCCGCCTCACACATTTACAAAATGACTCTAATGAAAACCTTTCAAGTGCAAATGCATTATTATGTTGTGTGATCAGTGGTATATCAGTGATCTGAATATGCCAATATCACAATCATTCCTGTGACAACATGTTGCACAACAAAAACTATTCATCGTGACGGGCCGTATCGTATCTCCTGATTTCTCTTATCTGCCATATAGTGGCTTTAAATTGCTTCAGAGCTTAAAGTGTAAGTTCTCAAGCATTTCATGAACTGCTTTATGACGTGCTTAAGTATTTAATATTCAATTCAAAACAACAAAGTTGACTAAAGTGCTAACAATAAAGGGTAGAACAAAGCAATGCACATACTTTAAAAATAAATAACCATAAGATCTCACGCTGTGCTAAAGGCCAGATTAAACATGTGGGCTTCTCAGTGCATTATAATTGTCAATTCTTAAGATGTTAAGAGTGCTGATGACCCTCAAAACTGAAAAGTGAAAGCAGCTCCTGACCCAGAGTCAAATCTGGCCTTATTATTGGCTTTTCAGAGACGATAAGCCAATATTAAACACAGTAATGATGCATTTGTGATCTCAGTGATCATGAGTGACTTGAAATGTTTGTTTCCGCCGATGCAAACGCAGGATCAGATGACCGCCGGCGTTTATCAATAGTGTTTGTGTAATGGTCAGTCTTAATGTCCATTAGCGGACCGTGATCTCACATCTGCTCTCCACAGGGAATCGTGCACTTGAGGAAACACACCGGCGGAAAACACGGCTTGTTTTACAACATGAAGAAGCTGAGGATTATATCTGACACACACTGGAAAAAATGATTTATTATATTTCCTCAATGTTTTTAAGGTACAGTAAGTGGTTGCAAACCATGTGAATGGGCTGAATTTAAACACATATCACATTTAGTTCATTTCTTTCTTTAAATTCAGCCCGTATATATTGTTTGCAGCCACTTGCTGTACTTTAATATAAGGATTTAATATATTTTTCAGTGCACGAGGAAAACACTGCATTAATAACATCACACCAACACATCACTAAAGTCCTAAAAGCCACTATGGGATCAACACAGGTGATTATTCACTCATTCATTTTCTTTTCGGCTTTATTCATCAGCGGAATGAACCGCCAACTATTCCAGCATATGTTTTACACAGCAGATACCCTTAAAGCTGCAACCCAGTACTGGAAAACATCCATACACACTCATTCACACACACACACTCATGCACTACGGCCAATGTAGTTGATCAGTTCCCCTATAGCGCATGTGTTTGGACTGGAAACCGGAGCACTCGGAGGAAACCCACGCCAACACGGGGAGAACATGCAAAATTAGGTTAAAAAAAAAGATCTTATGTCAAAAACAGGTGAAAGATAGAAGTAAGAAAAGTCTGTTATGTGTGATTTTCTACTGTGTCGACTGGAAGGAGAAATGTAAATGCAGCCACCTTCAGCCAACAGCTTGCATTCAAGCTGGAGAACAAACCCTTCATTCAGATGTTAAAATAAATTGTATAACACGGCGTATCAAGCGGCGCTCCTGCACTCTTTCAGGACCACTGATCCGAGACCTGTTAGTGCTTTCTGCATAAAGAGGAAGATTCGAGTGCAGAGAAAGAACAAAACCATCTGTAGATGCATGAACGCGTCTCTCTCACACACACACACACACACAGCAAAAACACAGCCGTTCTGCTCTGACAGACTGATGATTGTGTGGATTTTATCACTTGAGATTGTTAAACTCAGGGGTCTCTGGATACACAATGCTGAATGTTCACACTGCACAAAAATGCTAATGCTTTTGCTACTTAGAGTTTTGGTCTTATTTATAGTCTAAATATTGAAAAATCCTTTAATCAAGAAGCATTTTCTGGACAAGCACAAAATATAGTCCCGTTTTCAGAAATAATGAGTCAAAATGAAGTGAGTTTCTCCTTAAAACAAGCAAAATAATCTGACAATGGTGTGAGAAAAATTGAAAACAAGATTATTTTGCTGAGCCCATTGGCAAATTTCATATTATATATGACATATTTATTCATATTCATATTTGGATTTCATTTATGTAAGAATGTCCTATATGCAACATATATTACAAAGTATTGCAAAAATGGTTGTTATATATATGCTATAACCAATTTTAGATATGTTCATATATATATTTAAAATTGTATATTATATATTTAAAATTTCAATAGTTGGAAACAAAAAAAATTAACATTTATATATGTTGCCAGTTTTGCAATATTTCAAAATATATGTTGTATATATGACATTTTGAATATATTAACTTTTATTTATATATATATATATATATATATATATATATATATATATATATATATATATATATATATATATATATATATATATATATATATATAACACGAGTAGCAGTACAATATGGCTGTATATCGGCATTGGGGGGAGGCGTGCGTTGGCTCGAGGCTGCAGGCTGAGTGCCTTAGTGTCCCATCAGTGCCTATATAAAGCCACATTGCACTGCTACTTGTGTGATATTGTGTTTATACAACTGTTCGACAGCACAATCATGTATATAAAAAAGAAAATCAAATACTGAGAGTCTAAAAACCCTTTTGTAAGAGGAACTACTTTCTTCCGCCATTTATTCACATCTGCAGCTGACCTCAGAACAGCAGAAACTGCTACTCATTCACCAACGCCACTGTAGAGATAGTGTTTGAGTGATTCTCTAGCGTAATGTCTAAAGTAAAGACAAAGCAGCTGATTTCGCTCACATCTGAAGATTATAAGGCTAAACAGCATGAAATGCCATCAGTCTACAGAGATTTCCCAGTGTTTCTCTGCTGCAATCATATTACAAATCCTAATATGTGAGTTCCATCTCACACTCAACACACTACAGCTATATGGTATGAATACAGCGCTACAACATACATAAGACAGAGATCGACTTAGAAAGTCACTCACCAGTTTTTTGATGATTTGGTCAGCTGTAGTTTAAAATTATGCGGGGTTTTTTCTCCTCTAAGGGCTTATTATGCTGTCTCTGTCGCCATCTTGTGGATGGCGCTATATCTCCAAATTATAAATAGTTAAAATAGCCATTATCCTTATAAATAAACTGCACAGTTGCAATCTAAACAACTACATTCTCACCTGACAAGCCTCAAAAGTACATGATGTTGTCCAACAGCTGCAAAATTTGTCAGACTGTAGTGAGTTTATTAATCTGCTGTCAGTCTGTGTGGGCGGAGTAATACACAAGAGTGAAGAGGCTGTACGAGTACGGCTATCAGCCAATCAGGTTTGAGAACCAGACAGAACTGTTGTCTATATCTATATATAAAATGGTTGTGGATGGAAGGGCATCTGCTGTGTAAAACATATGCTGGATAAGTTGGTGGTTCATTCCACTGTGGCATATATATATATATATATATATATATATATATATATATATATATATATATATATATATATATATATATATATATATATATATAATTTGCATATATTGCCGTATATCTGATTTCTAGAAGCCAAGAGACTTCCTCCATAAACGTGTAAAGCGCAGGTGTCAGACTCAGTTCCTGGAGGGCCACAGATATGCACAGGTTAGCTTTAACCCTAATTAAACACACCTGATCAAACTAATTGAGTCCTTCAGGCTTGTTTGACACCTACAGGTAAGTGTGTTGGATCAGGGTTGAAACTGAAATGTGCAGAGATGCGGCCCTCCAGGAACTGACTTGGACAGCCCTGATGTACAGTATATATTCCACATCCACTAATATACACACTGATCATGTCCCGAAACCACTGGACTTCATATGAAGCTCTTCTCCTATACAGTGCAATAATCCTCACAGTGTGCTTCATATATATAGAGAATATAGTGTACTGATGGACAATATACAGGAAACACTCCCGAGCCTCATCCCGTCCAGATCCCACAGAGAGCCGTTCAGAGGATTTATGTCTGCTTCTAGTTTCACAGTGTAATGTTTTTGGGCTTGAAAACACGTGACGACTTCATTACCCGCTCTTCAGTCCATCAGTTACTGGTGTTTTTTATGTTTACCCGGGGAATCGTAAATGTCTGCCTATAGTTTAGCTGGGCTTTTAATGACTTTCTCCATATGTTACCCGACTCTTCAGGGGAAACACAGCGATTATCCTCAGTAAAGTCATTTACTGTTGGGTTACAAGTCCAGTTCAACCATTCACATCTACTCATTTAGCTCTAAAACACACTGAAACTTTGATTTATTGGCTTAAAATTGGCCAGTTCTGATATCAAACTAATAATGAAATACAAATAGTATTTATGTGCTGATATGGATTTGGCCACTAATGTGAAGTGCATCCTTTAAAAATAACACTTTAATTGTGTTTATGAAATTATTCAAAATTAAACATAATTATCATTTTTAATATCGCCATTTCTTGCTCACAGCGATCAACATTTTACAATGAAACTGTTCATTTCTATGGCCAACTTTGTTTTATATTAATCAAATCTATTATTCTACTAACAATAAAGCAGCAAAGTCAGAGAGCAGTGTGTTCAGTGATGTTTACTAATTCTCTGGTGTGGAAAACAATCAAATGAAAAATAATTAATTAAATAATAGCGAAAATAATCTCTTGAAGAAATCAAAACTCATTTTTTGTCACTAAATAAGACGTGAGAAGAGATGAGGGGAGGTGAGACGTCGCTGCATCATCAAGAGTTTTCAGTAGCAGTCAATAAGGGTCACGCAGGGGTCACACACACACACACAATCATTCTTTATGAAGTCAATCACACAAACACACACACACAATCATTCAACACACATGCACGCACAGTCACACAATTATTCTATATGAACTCCAACACACACAATCGTTGTATATGAAGTCTATTATACACACACACACACACACATACACAATCGTTCTATATTAAATCCATCATATACACACACACACAATCATCTCAATCACTCCCTAAATCACACATCAGGAGTCTCATGTTGCAGCTCTGGTGAACTTTGTGTTTCTCCTGCTGCCAATGACCAAAACATGAAGAGATCAGGAAAACAGCAGCAGCACGCTGCATGCAGAAATGGGAACACTACAAAATAAGAGTTTGTTTTCAAACCCCTTTTGAACTGTAAATAAATAAATAAACAAACATGTTTTATGCTTGTTTGTTTGTTTGTTTAAAGAAGGTACAAATTAAATATTTCATTCATTCATTTTCTTTTTCGACTTAGTCCCTTTATTATTCAGGGGTCTCCACAGCAGAATGAACCGCCAACTTATCCAGCATATGTTTTACACAGCGGATGCCCTTCCATCATCCACACACACTCATTCACACTCATACACTACGGACAATTTAGCTTACCCAATTGCAGCATGTGTTTGGACTGTAGGGGAAACCGGAGCACCCGGAGGAAACCCACACCAACACGGGGAGAACATGCAAACTCCACACAGAAACACCAACTGACCCAGCCGGGACTCAAACCAGAGACCTTCTTGCTGTGAGGCGACAGCACTACCTACTGCACCACTGTGTCGCCCCAAATTAAATTGTAAAATAATTGAATAAAAGAACTTATGAAGTAGGGCTGCACGATATTGGAAAAAATTGACATTGCGATATTTTTTTCCTCTGCGATATATATTGCGATATATATATATATATATATATATATATATATATATATATATATATATATATATATATATATATATATATTTTTTTTTTTTTTTACTTAAAACTAGGGCTGTGACGGTCACCATGACAACCGACAATCATTGCCACCTTGGTTGTCCATTGCCACCGGCCGTAGTACGTGACGTCACGCACTTTAAAACACAAATTACTGTTATGTTGCCAAGTATTACATATCTGTTAGAATATAACATTAGGCGCGATTCAGCAAGTTCAAGTTCAACCATGAATCTTGTTAGAAAACGAACTCTTACATCTGGGAACATTTTGGATTCGTGCCGAACTAGAAAGGTGAACGAATCAATTTGGATTAAGCTTTTTGTATGGGGGTTTTAAGTAAAGTGTGTTTTAATATTCACTGCTGAGTGCTGAGAGTCCAAACACCGAGGAGCAAATCCATCGATACGCAGATCCACGGGTCCCGAACCATGCAAGCTAGTGGCGATTGACGGCGAGGGAAAAAAAAAGTCATGTAGGCTTAATCAACTCCTGTCTTCTAAACGCAGAAGCCCAGCTCAGCCAGGCATGGCAGAGGCATTTGCAAAAAGGGCCAGATACAAAAGAGAAAGTGATAAATGGAAGACATTGACGAGAAATTGAGCATAGGCTATTTGGTAACTAGAACGCGCCGCTCCGCAGAGTAGAGAAACCTGCGTTGCGAGAAATGCGGGCGGCGGAACAGAAGCAGAAGCCCTCCCTCGCATGGTTGTGAAAAAGTAGCCTGTCTGTGCATTTTTCGCTACAAGCACACCGTCTGACAGTGTATTGCTGGAAACATTATAACCCCATTCTTCACTTAAACCGGACAAAGTCAACATGTTAGTTTTTCTGGCAAATAATTAAAAATATGACTACAAAAGGTGGAGAGAAACTACGCTGTTTTTTTTAAACATCTGACTTATATTATTACTAGGTTAATATTTTCTTTTTACGTATAATTATTAATATTTATATTATTATTACACTGATTAGTAAAGTGCCATTTAGAATTTTTGTTAAGTTCTTAAAAATGTAACGTTTAATTGTTATTATTATACAGTTTCAAGCAGTTAAAGTAATTTAATATTTAACTACAATATTTATAAACAGTTTAGTGTTGTTTTATTAACGAAAGTTCAAAAATAAACATGTACGTTTATACGGATGTTTTATTTATTAATATTAAATTCGGTTATTCCTTAATTTTTACATAAAAGGTAAATTAACTTAAGTAGGCTACATTATTTGTTGATGTACGAGATCGAGGAACATTTGCCAGTAAATAATGTTCGCACCACTTAAAAAACAAAACAAATGAATAACTTGCGAAAAGGATGCAATAAAAAAATGCAAGCGCTTAATCATTCTTCACAATCGGATTCGTACGTGCAATAAGCCGAGGCTATATTGCGCCAACAAGAACAAGCCCTAAAACTAAGTCTAGAGAGAGAATTAATACTAGTTAATATTAATGATTATAAACACGAACTGCGTTGTATGATAAACGCATCACAGTGATGTCGTGATCTTTGCTGAAGAACTGATATGTTATCGCCGTCTCCCCAGCCAGGTTTTCATCTGCTTTTTCCCCCTTTTTCTGGATACAAAGTATCAGCGCCAGACCAGTGGTTTAAATTATATTTTACTCTCCTGATTTCTTTTCTTTTCATTAAAAAATAAATAAATGTTTAAAGTTTTGTATTGCATAGCCTATATATTTTTAAAGATTATCATTCAGCCTATACCTGCAGCGCATGAGGTTGTGTGCTGGGCAAATCCCCTTTACTCATGCTACCCATTTCATTTATGACACTGTAAACTTGACTTGGCAGGCTGATCATCGTTAAACTCAAAAGGTGTTTTTAACTTGAGACTGCATGCTTCTGCATAATGTGATGTTTCTTATTACAACTGTTAGCGGTGTCAAAATGAAAGCAAACATTAAAAAGGGTTTTGTTCTATCAATTGTATAGTTTAGTTTTAATAATAGCTAATGTATATAATAAACTATAATATCGATTATTGTGTAGACTACAATGTTCAACAAAACAATTTTATTAGGTTACTCTAATAGACCAAATCCCTAACTGAAAAACGAATGTGAAAATGACTGGCAGTTGCGTCTTTGCTAAAATTAATTTAACGACAAATTTCTTTTGCTTTTTTCCCCTTTAGAGATCAAAAGAGCTGTATTTAAAGAATTATTTCACTAAAACATGAATTGAATGCCCAGTTCTTTCCTGTGTGAGTTTAGTGCGCCTCCGCCGCGTCTGCGTTTTTAAGGTTACAGGTGCACCCTGACCTGACGCGGGACCAGATCTCTGTATTGCTTTAATTTCTCAATTTTCATAACTGCTTTGCATTTTCATATGGTAAAATATCAAAATTTATGCTCTGAAAGTAGTAGGAATGACGGGAGTGTTAGTAATTAATAACAGAAAGAACATTCACTTTTGAGTGAACTTCTGTCACGTGTTATTTTAGTATGATAAAATAAACAAAAATAGTAATGCAGAAAAGTATTTTTCGCTCTGCCAAGCCTTCTCTGTTGCTGTATAGAGAAGCAGCCTGCTCAGTCTCCTTACCCCGGCCCCACCCCGCCCACCGACTCCTGAACGTCTCACTCACTAACTCACTCACTCACGCGGGCATGCAGTGCGGTCTCATGAGGAAACGCAGCTTTTTGATATAATGTTTTTCTTGTTCCCAAATACAAATAATTTATCAAGTATTGTTTGACTTAAGTATTCGTAAAAACACTCTATTCCTGCTTTTCCGAATACCGTATTCCGGTTCGGCTCCACCCATAATATATATATAATTATTATTATTATTTTTTTTTTTTGCATCGCACCCTCCTGCGATGTGACTATCGCGGATGCGCACATCGCGATTTCGATGCTGAAACGATATATCGTGCAGCCCTATTATGAAGGTATAAATTTTCATTATTATACAATAATTAAGATGCTTTTCTGTGTCTCTAGAAGGTATAAATTATTATACAGTTGTACAAAAATATATTTTTAACAAATAAAGATTTATATTTCTGTCTACAGAAGGTACAAATTAAACTGATATGATATAATTATGAGGAAATGTTGTATTATTTAGACTTTTGCTATTATTGTATATAATTATTATTCAATATTTTAATATAAGTGTTTCATGTACATCTAAAAGAGTACAAATTAAATTGTCTTGAAAGAATTATACTTTTTTATACTATACAATAATTAATTTCATGCAACATTTCTTTTCCTAAAAAATACAGTCCTTAAATGTTGACTTCGATTCTGGACTGCCTTTATATATCTGTTTGCACCAGTATAGACTATTGCTTGCCTGAATAAACCTGCATGTGGATCCAGACCTCAGTTGTCTCTGTCACTCCCCGTGTTACAAGTTTTACAAGAACTTACAATCTAATTTTTTATTAATATATTATTTATTATGCAGCACTGTGGCCTCACAGCAAGAAGGTCTCTGGTTTGAGTCCCGGCTGGGTCAGTTGGTGTTTCTGTGTGGAGTTTGCATGTTCTCCCCGTGTTGGTGTGGGTTTCCTCCGGGTGCTCCGGTTTCCCCCACAGTCCAAACACATGCGCTATAGGGGAACTGATCAACTACATTGGTTCATTCCGCTGTGGCGCCTTTGATAAATAAGGGACTAAGCTGAAGCAAAATTAATGAATTATTTAATTATTATTATTTTTTAAATATGCTTAATTACACAATAAACATATTTTGAATCTATTTCAAATGTTGACTACTGTACTTCATTGTATTTCTGTATTCTATATATCCTGTAATAAAGTAAGTAAATGACTGTGTGATGAGAGCACGGCAGCTCGTCAGGCCTGATTGATAATGAGTGAAGCAGTCGATACAGGAGACGGAGACTTTATTAACGTCTACAATTAGACATCAGATCAATATCAACTGTGACGTTCTGCCGATCCTCTGACAAACATCCGCAATCTGACACTCGTGATGTGGACACAGAGCTTTCCTGCAGAGGTTAAAGGTTTCATATGCAGAGATTATACAGCAAATTACTGTATCACCACTGGACATTTCCTTTTATATGCGGAATTACTCATAAAACTGTCCTGATTTACCATAGTCATTTATAAAAATACTAGTGTTTTCAACCATAAACAAGGATTATACTGTGTATATTATAGCATCTACATCTCATTGTTAATAGAAGCTGCAGCGTACTGTATTACCTATAGGGAAACTGTTGTAAATTACTACGGTAAACTGTAGTGTGTTGTTGTATGAACTATCCTATAGTTGTTGGGTTACCATAGCAACTCTAAAATCGCCACAGCAGATCAAATACTATAGTTGTTGTGTTACCATAGCAACTGTAGAAGTACCACAACTGATCAATTACTGTAAATGTTGTGTTACCATAGCAACTGTAGAATCACCACAGCAGATCAGTTACTGTGGTTGTTTTGTTACCATAGCAACTGTAGAATCAGCGCAACAGATTAATTGCTATAGTTGTTGTGTCACCATAGCAACTGTAGAATTACCACAACAGATCAGTTACTATAGTTGTTGTGTTACCATAGCAACTGTAGAATAACCACAACAGATCAGTTACTATAGTTGTTGTGTTACCATAGCAACTGTAGAATAACTACAACAGATCAGTTACTGTGGTTGTTTTGTTACCATAGCAACTGTAGAATCACCACAACAGATCAGTTACTGTGGTTGTTGTGTTACCCTAGCAACTGTGGAAGTACCACAACAGATCAATTACTGTAGTTGTTGTGTTACCATAGCAACTGCAGAATTACCACAACAGATCAGTTACTATAGTTGTTGTGTTACCATAGCAACTGTAGAATCACCACAACAGATCAATTTTAGTAGTGTTACCATAGCAACATTAGAATTGTCACAACAGATCAGTTACTATAGTTGTTTTGTTACCACAGCAACTGTAGAATCACAAACACAGATATTATATTATATTATATTATATTTTATTATATTATATTATATTATATTATATTATATTATATTATATTATATTATATTTAACTCAACAGCATCAATAAATCTTCATTTAAATGATATTAGAATGATAGTTTAGGGATGAAATATGGCGTATAGAGCTGAACTCAAGCATTTGTTTGTAATCTGTCGTATCATTCTGTTCAAGCACACATTAAATCCCTCCATTTGTGGCCTCCTGTGATAATCACAGATATATTCGAGCTGTGTTGGATTAATGCAGCCAAACACAAAAGCAAATCTCTCTTAACTTACTGTCAGTGGATTTACAGAGGATATCCTGAGGTGAAACACTAAAGCAGGCCTGAGAAGTGCTTCTGTTGGAGGACAACACTCAGGTCTGCTCTTTTCTGCATCAGGTGCAGACGGGGATTATTCTGCACGCATTCATCACTTTATTGCTTGTTTTTGCTGCACATCATGCTTTGCTCATCAATCACAAATTGTGTGTTTGTTTATCGGATCATCACTCAATATGTGTCGCACCGATCAGAGACTGGATCAATGTGTTCCGTCATCTCATACATGCTTATAAATATATTGATAGACTTTTGCTGGCTGTAGTTTATTTCTAGCTTATTTACACATTTATCTTTAATGATGTTTGTCCAGATCAGTTTTGAGTAAACAACGTTAGCCATTCAGACACGCTAAAGTTTAAGTTTTTACATTTTTAGCTTTGAATTATGTTTGTATTTATAATATTTTATCTCACATATTTATTTTTTGATGATATTTTGAATTTGATTTCATTTCGGATCATAAACTTGCTTACAAAGTTTCAACAAGTTGAGAAATGGCTGTACTAAATATGTATTTTTTTATATTTGTTGGCCTGTTGGACATTATTATTGCAGCTGTGCACAAAATAAGATTTGCATCCCTTTTTATTTTATTTATATTAAATTTTTTTTATGTATTTAATGTTTTATGTATTTATTTTTATTTATTTTTGTACCATTTTGGTAATAAACATTGAATTATAAAACATAAAAAAATAAGCATATCTAAATTTGCTTTAACTGATTGTCAAGTAATTATATATTTTTTTCATGTGTTTTCCCCTCCATTTTATTATTTAAATTATATTATTTACGTCATATTTATGCATAGTTATTTATTATATTGTAATTATTTATTATGTTTATTATAATTATTATTTATTTGTTTATCATTTATATTATATATTTTTTATTCTATATTATGTTATATTATATTTATTATTTTTATTTATCATATTTCATTATGTTATATTATATCATATTTTATTTATTATATTATTTTACATTATATTTATTACTTTTATTCATAATATTATATTACATTATATTATTTTACATTTTAACACATTTTATATATTATATTATATTTATTATTTTTATTCATAATATTATATTTATTCTATTCTATTCTATTAGTTATATTGATTTTATTCTATTATATTATATTATATCATTTTTATTCTGTTATATTATATTATATTATATTTATTTTATTCTATTTCATTTTATTATATTATATTTATTATATTATATATTAAAATATTATATTATATTATATTGTATTATATTTATTATATTATGTTATATTATATCATATTTATTTTATTATATTATATCTATTATTTTATATTTATTATATTATATTTATTATATTTATATTTTATTATATTATATAATATTTATTTTATTATATTATATCTGTTGTTTTATATTTATTACATTTATATTATAATATATTATATTATATTATATTATATTATATTATATTATATTATATTATATTACATTATATTATATTATATTATATTAATTTTATTTTATTTTCGGCTTAGTCTCTTTTCATCAAAGGGTGCCACAGTGGAATGAACCAGCATATGTTTTTACGCAGTGGATGACCTTCCAGCTGCAACCCATCACTGGGAAACCATTTCAATTATATATTTTTATTAATTAATAAATTACATTATATAATAGTTATTGATTTATTATATTTACATGTATTAGTTATATTATTTTAAAGATTCAGATCTTCCTAAAACTATATCATTTAATTCTCTTTAATATTATTCCTGAAATGAAAGGCTGAATACGGACAGCAGACTCCGCTGATTTGGATAGAGTGATTACGTTTTCTGCCATGTGTGTCATAATGTCTGGCTCATTAATGTAATTAATGCCGCTAATTAACCAACCATCATTAATACAAGTCTAATGACGAGTGTGTGAAATGCAGAAAGTCTTCATTTACAGCATCTGCTACACATGCATTCCTCAGGCAGACGTGGCTGACGGCCAAAATCTTACACAATAATTAATGTCATTAGATCAGTTATTGTTGTTTTGGATTGTAATGAGAGCTTTAGTGTTCTTAATTGTTTATTTTATTGTTTCTTTTGTCATGTCTTTATGAAAATGAGTTGTTGCATCACCCTTTAAATGAATTGACATTTATAATGAAATGAGACAATCACACAGCGTCTTTAAGAACAGTCGGAGATGAAGAACAAAAGCCTTTCTCATCAGGCCAAGTGTCCTTAAAAGTAAGAGTTTAATACAAACGGCAGATTAAAGTGTAATCTGGGATAAACAACGCAGAGAAGCAGGTGCTCAATCAGACAATAAATCAACATGTCGATAAACACAGCCTTTAAATATGAATAAAAGCACATTTGTGTTTTCAACAGCCGCATGTGGAAATACATAAATTCCTTGTCGTCTATCGCTCAACAATATTAGGATGCCTGGTATTTAGACATATAATGCATCTGTTTTGTGTCTTTTTTGTGATGGGTTTTTTAACGGTGTCTTTGCGACTTTGTTTTTGAGACTGTGTTTTTGCAACAGTGTCTTTGCAGCAATTTTTTGACTGTTTTTATGACAGTATCTGTGTGACTGTGTTTTTGCAACTGTTATTGTGACTGTGTTTTTGCAACAGTGTCTTTGCGACTGTGTCATTGTGATTGTTTTTAAAACTGTCTTTGCAACTGTTTTTACGACTGTCTTTGCGACTGTGTTTTTACGACAGTGTCTTTGTGACTGTTTTTACAACTGTTATTGCAACTGTGTTTTTGCGACTGTGTTTTCACGACTGTCTTTGCGACTGTCTTTGCGACTGTTTTTCTGACAGTGTCTTTGCGACTGTGTTTTTGCGACTGTGTCTTTATGACTGTCTTTGGGACTGTTTTTACAGTGTTTTTGCGACTTTGTTTTTGCGATTGTGTCTTTCCGACTGTGTCTTTGCGGCTGTGTTTTTACAACTGTCTTTGCGACTGTGTCTTTGCGACAGTGTCTTTGCGACTATGTTTTTGGGAATGTCTTTGCGACTATGTTTTTGGGAATGTCTTTGTGACTGTTTTTTTACGAATGTCTTTGCGACTGTGATTTACGAATGTCTTTGTGACTGTGTTTTTGCGAATGTCTTTGTGACTGTGTTTTACGAGTGTCTTTGTGACTGTGATTTACGAGTGTCTTTGCGACTGTGATGTACAAATGTCTTTGCGACTGTGTTTTTGCGAATGTCTTTGTGACTGTTTTTATGACTGTGTTTTTGCGACTGTGTCTTTATGACTGTCTTTGCGACTGTTTTTACAGTGTTTTTGCAACTTTGTTTTCACGATTGTGTCTTTGCGACTGTTTTTACGACTGTGTCTTTGTGACTGTTTTTACACAGTGTTTTTGCGACTTTGTTTTTGCGACTTTTTTTACACAGTGTTTTTACGACTGTGTCTTTATGACTGTCTTTGCGACTGTTTTTACAGTGTTTTTGCGACTTTGTTTTTGCAATTGTGTCTTTGCGACTGTTTTAACGACTGTGTTTTTGTGACTGTTTTCACGACTGTCTTTGCGACTGTTTTTACAGTGTTTTTGCGACTTTGTTTTTGCGATTGTGTCTTTGCGACTGTTTTAACGACTGTGTTTTTGTGACTGTTTTCACGACTGTCTTTGCGACTGTGTCTTTGTGACTGTGTTTTTACGACTGTGTCTTTGCGACTGTGTCTTTGCGACTGTGTCTTTATGACTGTCTTTGGGACTGTTTTTACAGTGTTTTTGCAACTTTGTTTTTGCGATTGTGTCTTTGCGACTGTTTTTACGACTGTGTCTTTGTGACTGTGTTTACACAACTGTCTTTGTGACTGTTTTTACACAGTGTTTTTGCGACTTTGTTTTCACAATTGTGTCTTTGCGACTGTTTTTACGACTGTGTCTTTGTGACTGTGTTTTCACAACTGTCCTTGCAACTGTTTTTACAGTGTTTTTGCGACTTTGTTTTTGCGATTGTGTCTGTGCGACTGTTTTAACGACTGTGTTTTTGTGACTGTTTTCACTACTGTCTTTGCGACTGTGTCTTTGTGACTGTGTTTTTATGACTGTGTCTTTACGACTGTGTCTTTATGACTGTCTTTGGGACTGTTTTTACAGTGTTTTGCAGCTTTGTTTTCACGATTGTGTCTTTGTGACTGTTTTTACACAGTGTTTTTGCGACTTTGTTTTTGCGATTGTCTTTGCGACTGTTTTACGACTGTCCTTGCAACAATGTCTTTATGACTGTATTTGAGACTGTGTTTTTAAGACTGTGTGTGTATTTTTGTGAATGTTTTTTTGCAACTGTGTGTCTTTGCAACTGTTTTTGCAGGTGTGTGTTTTTGCAGGTGTGTGTTTTTGCAGGTGTGTGTTTTTGTAGACGTGTGTGTGTGTGTGTGTGTGTGTGTGTGTGTGTGTGTGTGTGTGTGTGTGTGTGTGTGAATATGTGTATGACTCTGCAGATGATTAGCATGATTCATTCAGCTGTCAGTGCGTTGGCTCCTGAGGGCCGAGTCCCCGAGGGCCCGATGACCTGCAGATAAAGACTCACGGAGGCCAGCTGGACTTCAACTCTGTGTCAGAGAGCTGCTCACACTCATTTACATAACAACACACACTCTCTACTCATTATAGACTCCTGTGTGTGTTCAGTTTATTTCTGTGTGCGTGTGTGTGTGTGAGAGAGAGAGAGAGAGAGAGTCTAGTATATTATCGTTTGTTAGAATTATGTGTTTTGTACAGTATGTCCATGTGTGTGTGTGTGTGTGAGTGTATGTGTTTGTTTGTGAGCGATGAGAGAGAGTGTGCTAGTGTGTTTAGTTTTTGTGTGTGTGTGTGTGTGTGTGTGTGTGTGTGTGTGTGTGTGTGTGTGTGTGTGTGTGTGTGTGTGATGTCAGGCGTTTCAGCCTGAGGCGTTTCCTGACCTCTGGAAACAGATACACTCACCAAAATCACACATGATCAGAGCTTCACCTACGACTACAACACACACACACACACACACACACACACACATCAGCACATTTACATCAGGTCTACAGGGACACACACACACACACACAGTCTTCCAGGTGACACAAATGTTTTTAAAATAAAGGCGTCCAGAAAAACCAAAATGGGGTTTAACTATAAGCTAATTATTTGGTTCCTGAAAGCAATCAAAAATACACTGAATATATTATCATATGGATGAAACAGTGGCTCAGTGGTCAGCACAGTGGCCTCACAGCAAGAAGGTCGCTGGTTTGAGCCTCGGCTAGGTCAGTTGGTGTTTCTGTGTGGAGTTTGCATGTTCTCCCCGTGTTGGTGTGGGTTTCCTCCGGGTGCTCCGGTTTCCCCCACAGTCCAAACACATGCGCTATAGGGGAACTGATCAACTACACTGGCCATAGTGTATGAGTGTGTGTTCTGGTCCTCCAGATTGGGGGTTGAACGCTGGGCTAACGACCCACCTTATAAATTCTAGATGTTACGAAACACCAACATGGTGCAGATAAACATCAGCTTTAATATAAATGGCCCTGGGAGTGAGAGTAAGTATATTATTACATATTATTATAAAATAACTGATCTATTAAGACCTTTTTACGCTTTAAGGAACCTTTTTGGTTCCATGGATGTTAAAGTTCTGGAGCCATCAATGCCAATAAGGAACATGTTTTTAATTGTACAGTACAGTAAGTTATTAAATCATTATTAATAGTAATATATTTTTCAACTTATCCAAATGAGAAGTATTCAATATTATTATTTCTGAATAAAATCAAACTGATTATTTTAGTCGTTTTAATTTGATATATTATTATATTATGAGTTAAGCATTATTAACTTTAACAGATAATGTTTAATAAGTAATGTACCAGTTTAATGAGTAACAAATGCAGTGTATTTGTGTATAAAATAAAATAATCTGCCAATGGGGTGAGTGAAATAATCTAGTTTTTCATTTTACCATAATATTCTATGAATGATTTGGAATATAGAAACTAGACAAGAAGAGGCATGGTTTGCAGTGTATAGTCAGTGTGTGAGCTGGTGTTTGTGCTTCTCTGCTCAGTGTGTGTGGAGTTTGCCTGCCCTCTGCTGGAGCTCAGGGTCAAAATACACTGAAGAACAAAAGATGACAGAAACTAAAGACTTCTGCGTTCATCTGCCTTTATATTGCCACTGTGTTCTCATGCTTTTATTCTTTGCCCTCCTGTGAAATGTAGAGCTATTTTCAAATATTTCACAGCTGCTGTTTCAGTCTTCACAGTTTTCCTCATTACAGTTTTATGTATGGATAAAATCGCATTTCTTTTAGTTTGGCTGAAAAATAAATAAAAATATAATTTTTTTTTGCTGCTCATTTAAATATTTTAATAAATACTAGTGTTTCTGAGCATTATACTGTATATAAAAGAGTTTGTTGTTGCATTTTCCAGCATACTGTAATATTAACTGTAGTGAAGTGATAAACCGTAATAAATACTGTAGTGTACTTTAGTTTTTACTACAGCGCACTGTGGCGTATTGTAATATAATATACAGTTTAATTGTAGTAAACTACAGTATTGGGTCATTTGCTTACATTACTGTAGTTGTTGTGTTACCATAGCAACTGTAGAATCACCACAACAGATATATTTTATAGTTGTTACCATAGCAACCATAGAATGACAACAGCGAATCAATAGTTATAGTTGTGTTACCATAGCAACTGTAGAATCCCCACAACAGATATATTATTATAGTTGTTACCATAGCAACCATAGAATGATGACAACGAATCAATAGTTATAGTTGTTGTTACCATAGCAACTGTAGAATCCCCACAACAGATATATTATTATAGTTGTTACCATAGCAACCATAGAATGATGACAACGAATCAATAGTTATAGTTGTTGTTACCATAGCAACTGTAGAATGACCTCCACAGATAAATTACTATAGCTGTAGTGTTACCATAGCAACTGTAGAACCACCACAACGGATATATTAATATAGTTGTTACCATAGCAACCATAGAAAAACCACAACTGATCAATTAGTACAGTTGTGTTACCATAGCAACTGTAGAATCACCACAACAGATGAATTACTACAGTTGTTGTGTTACCATAGCAACTGTAGAATCACCACAGCAGATCAATTACTGTAGTTGTTGTGTTATCATGGCAACTGTAGACTCACCACAGCAGATCAATTACTATAGTTGTTGTTATCATGGCAACTGTAGAATCACCACAACAACTGAATTACTATAGATGTTGTGTTACCATAGTAACTGTAGAATCACCACAACAGATCAATTGATGTATACTCTGGCTCAATAAACACTATCGTATGCTTCCACATGGGTGGTTTTAGCTGAAACATATTCCTCTTTTTTTACAAACGTACATAATAAAACAATAGATTACAATAATATAGACCATTTTAATGTGGTGACGTTATTGGCCCATGAATACTTCATAACTGTAATAAGAGACAACTCAATAATGATTTAACGTTAAATCAGCTCTCATAACATTATTTATTAATATGTGAACCTTTGTGAATTCTCGCATGCTTCGGAAATTAAAAATGTAAAACAGGAAATGCATTAGGACCATTGTTATTGTTTACATCCATCTAAAATGGTCTATATCATAATAATAATAATATTATAATTAGTTATTTTATAAACTCTCTAGGTCTAAACTGAATCCAGAAACAAACTGATTGTGTTGATATGCATGTTATTCCTCATGGTGACAGTTTGATATCTAGATATGATCATGATGATTAGTCTATACTGAGTTCATTCACTGCTAGTAGCCTCATGTTTCCTGGTGTGTGTGTGTGTGTGTGTTTGTGTGTGTGTTTATTTCAGCTGTTCGGCCATGGCTCCGTCCCTCACGCCGGCCGACACCACAGAGAAGAAGCATCCGGGCATCAGAGCGCGGATGTAGAGGGCCACGGTGGGCACGGGGTGGGCCAGAAACACCTCCCGGCTCTGTCTGTTCACGGAACGCACGATCTCCCGCGCCAGGATCTGCGGACTCACCCCGTGTGTGTTCAGCTTACTGCAGACGTCTGAAACAACAGCTCAGGTCAGGAGACACACGCAGCACTACCAATGAACACTTCACTAGTCAAGGTGTGTGCGTGGTCCTCAGTGACTCACAGGCCCAAATTGGGTTGGTGGGTGTGGCTTTAGTGGGTGTGGCGGTTATGGGAGTGGCTTCAGTGGGCGTGGCGTTCTCAGCTCCAGCATTGATGAAGGTGTGGCTGATGGTGCTGACGGAGATGCCGAACTCCTCCACCTCCGCCCGCAGACAGTCAAAAAACGCCTGCACTGCATGCTTGGACGCCGCGTCTGAAAACACAACCAGCAGTGCTCAGTCTACTACAACACATGCTCTATTTATTTAAGCCCTGTGTGTTGTTCAGATTGGCTCTCCTTTGGTGATGTTGGTGCTGTTTTTACCCCATTAACTTCCATCATAATCACATGTATTGACTGTGCAGCCATGACAGCAGATGATCATGTGTTCTTGCTGGTTTCCCCTGTTGGGATTAAGAGGGATGATCTGTCATTTATACTGTTGACCATCAGTTATCAGCATTAACCATTAAGATTGACTTTCTGTCTTTTATATGGAGTTCAGTGGAGTAAAACAGCAGGTTATAGTGTGTGTGTGTGTAGGAATACACTCACTGGGTTTACCGTGTTCTGACAGCTGAGGGGTGCATTTACAGTTTCTCAGACATATCAAGCTTTTTTTTTTGCATTGTAACAGACGATCAGCAGTATAAATGACAGATCAGCCCTCTTAAACCCTACAGGGAAAACCAGCAACACTCAAGAATGCATGATTATATATGCTTTACTGTCAATAAATCTGATTATAATGGAAGTCAATACCAGCACCAACAGCACCAAAGGGAAGTCAGTCTGAACAGTGTTTTGAGGTGTTTTTGTGCCCAAAATATTTGTCAAAATAAGATTTGTCAGCAAAAATTATTACATTTGCTGAAACAGAGATAGCTGGGGCCAAATTAAGCCTCAAATCATCCCAGAGTGGATGAAAACGACCCAACAGCACACAACGGTTATCAATAAAAACGGTCTGTTTATATTCTGTAAAGAGGTTTCATCATCATAATAACATAAAAACATCTGTAATTTATCAGTTTTCTGTATTTAATGATTCTTGTTTTTATTTTCTCAGTTTATTTCAGCTTCTGAGCGGCATTACGTGATTTTGATCTTTCTTCTAGCAACTTTTAACACTCGAAAGTGTGTGTCCTGCACGTGTGTAATAGTGTGCAGTGCTATTCTGGCTGGGTTGGTGTTGTGTATTACACTATAAACACCTTGTAATAAACTGCAGCACATCTCCTCTAGATATTTCTTCTTATATTATTTCAAACCACTAAAATGTCAATAAAAGTCACTTTGTTAAACTGTAGAGCAGAATATTCAGCATCAGAAGAGGACAGAGCAGAGATCAACATCCCATAATGCAGTTCAGCAACACAAACAAACAGAAAACATGGAAGCTGTTCATGAACAGATCCAGATATATTCTACAGTGTGTGCTGTGTGTTTTGTAATCTACAGATGTTTGGTAAATGAAGACTCTTACAGCAGGTTCTGAACGGAAGAGCCAGTTTCCCCTGGATGCTGTTGACCAGCACAAACTGACCGGTGCGTCTGGTGATCATCAGCGGCAGGATGCCTGTGAGAAAAATAGACTAATTTCAAAAACTAGATTATTCTGCTTGTTTTAAGGGAAAACTCTCTTCATTATTGCTGAAAACAGCACTGTATGTTCTGCTTGTCTAGAAAAGGCTTCTTGATTTAAGAATATTTAGATATCTGGACTTAAAACAAGACACAAACTCAACCCAGGCTCATTATGAACATGTACCTCTGTATACATTTCTGGAGAACACCAAATACGTCTCAGGAGATGTGTCTGTTTTGTTCAGTTGTTGTCTTCATGAATCCACCAGATGCCTCTGTGTATGTTTTTTCAGATCTCAAATTTCTCTCTCGAGTGCCATTTGCGCCTGCTGCTCTCAAGTAAATCCACCAAAGGCCGCTGTCGATTGACTGACTGACCGATCCCCCTCACTCACTCCCTTCCCCTCAGCCCAGCCAACAGTGTTTTCAAAAGCAATTCAGAATGAGAATTCGCCTGATTTTTACCATGTTTTCAGATCTCACATTCTCACCCTGTTATTTACTTGTTTATTAAACTTTTTGTCTTACCCGCTTTCTGGAATCGTTCTTCGCCAAACTCGACCCCCATCATCGCGGTCAACTCTGCTCAGCATCTCAAATCCTCTAATGTACGGGGCGAGCCACTGGACAAACTGGTAACAGCGGTAAAGCCGCCAATACAGAGGTAATCGGTCAGCGGCTAGCGTGAAAAGGAATGGCATCATACCGCCCCGTAGAGTTCATTTTAAAGACAAAATGCAGTCATACGTACCTCTGGCTATATAATTTGAGATCTCCAGAAATGTATACAGGGCTACGCTTTCAGAATGAGCCTATTGCAACCTCATGATAAAAACTTCAGCAATAAATCAAAACAAGAAAAGTCGATGGAGGCATCTCGAGAGTGTCTCCTGCGCTGCTCAAAATGCTTTTCTTACTCAGAGTTTTCTCTTGTTTCTAGTCCAAATATCTAAAAACTCCTGAATCAAGAAGCATTTTTTAGACAAGCAGAAAGTATAGTCCTGTTTTCAGAAATAATGAGTCAGATTGAAGAGAGTTTTTCTTTAAAACAAGCAGAATAATCTGACAATGAAGCTAAATTGACATATTTCAAAGGGAAAGCTGGATTATTTTGCTTGTTTTAATGATAATTTCTCTTCATTCTGACTCATCATTTCTGAAAACAAGACTATATTTAGTGCTTGTCTAGAAAACGCTTCTTGATTAAAGGATTTTAAGATATTTAGACTGGAAACGAGATGAAGGCTCTATGTAAGAGCATCGTTGGTCCCTTTATTCTGATGGTCTGTTTGTTGAATTGAAGTTACACTGCATCTACACGCCAACATATCCTCGTTAGATTATCAGTAGACTGTTAGGTTAGGGTTAGTGTAGGTTGATATGTACTTGCTAAGTTCCTTATAGTCAGTTAATGTCTGTTTAGCAGCAGTGTCAACATATACTAAGCAGACAGTCTACTAATACTCAAGTGGACCATCAGAATAATGTGTTACCTCGTCATTATGTGCTGTGTGTGTGTGTGTGTCCTCCAGCTGTGATCTACCTTTGGCCAGTGTGATCGGCCCGAAGTAATTGACGTCCATGATGGTTTTGTCCATCTCCAGAGAGAGATTCTGCACCGGCGCTTTCACCTTCATGCTGCTGTTGCAGATCAGCACGTCCACACAGCCGTAACACTCGCAGATCTCCGACACCACGTCTGAAATGTTCTCCATATCACTGAAGTCCAGCAGGACCAGCTTCGGTGTGAAGGTCTGAAACCGGAGCACACACATTCATGAGGAGCTGCCGATATTATATGAGCTGATGTACAGCTCAGTTATTCACAATCCAGATGCATTTGCATTCTTCTACTCAGAATAGTCTTTATAATTAATTTCTAATCACTGATTTATTTTATCAACAGCACATAATATTAGACTAGATAGACATGTAAAGGCTTCACTAGGGTAATGAGGGTAAAGTTAGGGCAATTAGGCAAGTCATTGTATAACAGTGGTTTGTTCTGGAGACAATCCAACACTAATATTGCTGAAGGGGTGAATAATATTGACACACACACACACACACATATGTTGTGATACGCACCTGACTGGGGTCTGATCCGCTGCACAGACTGTCATACAGAGACTCCAGTTTATCCCAGCTCGGCCCACACAGAACCAGCCTCGCCCCGCCAGCGTGAAACAGACGCGCACACTCTGAACACACACACACACACACACGTCACACTGACATCAGGGCACAAACAATGCTTTTCTTACTTATATTTTTGAAAACTCATTCATTCATGTATTTTTACACAGCAGATACCCTTCCAGCTGCAACCCAGCATTGGGAAACACCCATACACACACACACAAACACACACACACACTCATACACTACGCCCAATTTCATCAATTCCCCAATAGCGCATGTGTTTGGACTGTAACCGGAGCACCCGGAGGAAACCCACGCCAACATAGGGAGAACATGCAAACTCCACACAGAAACACCAGGACTCGAACTAGCGACCTTCTTGTTGTGAGGTGACAGTGCTAACCACTGAGCCACCGTGTGGCTCACATGGGGTAAAACTCCTCCGTATGTGGCGATGTGTGTGTCTGTGGTCCTTTACTGACTTGGTAGGTGCAGAGGATAGTGTCAGACAGCCGTGCGTGTGTAGACTGCCACAAAATGCGGTGAAAATCCCACAGACAGTTTGATTAAGGTGTTTACAGGTCATTTTAGTAATGCAGCATACCCAATATCTTAATTCCATTTCTGTTTAGTTCCATTATGACCTTAATTAATCTTCTGTTTAGATGGTGGACTCTTAATCAGAGTATTGTCCTGATCATTCTACAATCGGAGTATTGGTGTCCATGTAAACACATGCTATGGGCTGAATTTAAACAAATAAATGAGCTTGAACATTACTTCATCTCATTTGTTTGTTTTAATTCAGCCCATATGCATGTTTGCAACCACTTGCATTAAAAAATATGTAGTAAATCCAATTAATCATTCTTTGCAGTGTGGTTTAGTTGCAACACATGCTCAGGGTGCAAACATACCCCTGTATACATTTCTGGAGATCGTGAATTATGTAGCCAGAAGTACTCATGACTGCATTTCGTCTTTGAAATGAACGCTATGTGGGGTGGTATAACATTGCCGACTGCTTCTGTTCCTTTTCAGGCTACCGGCTGTTACAAGTTTGTCCAGTAGCTCGCTGCGTATGTTGGTGACGCAGAGAAGAATTGACCACGACAACAGGGTTCGAGTCTGGCAAAGAATAATAAAGCAGATAAGGCAAAAACTAAAATAAACTAGTAGATAATGTGGTGAGATTGTGGTAAACATGCTACAAATCCGGGGGTCGCAAGGGCTTTTCTTGTTCTGGAGTACTTTTGAAAACACGGTCAGTTGGTCGGTCAGTCAGTCGACAGCAGCCCCTGGTGGATTTACGTGACACACCCGAGAGAAATCTGCAAAAACATTCACAAAAACTGCAAAGCAATGTAGCTCCTGAGACCTATTTTACGATCTCCAGAAATATATATAGGGGTACATATCAATAATGAGCCTGGTTGGGTTTAGCTGAATGTTGTGGTGCGGAAGTTATTAACGGAGCATTATTAATCTTTACCGCTTCCCATCCCGGACACGGCGTCTGTGATCACCACCACTTTATTCCTCACCACAGACTTGGACATGAAGCGCATCACCTCATTATAGACATAGTAAACTCCAGCAAACACCACGATCAGCAGCGGCAGCACCATCACAGACGGGACGGCCATCCTCTGAAAACACAAACACACACACACACACACACACACACACACACACACACATATATACAAACATTTACTGGAGGAGCAAATGATGATTAAATCCTCATTAGGCATACTTTATTCTACCGCTCTGCTGAATACTTGATGCTGATTGGCTGATGAGCATTCTAAGGTGTTTGGTTAATGTTAACAGCTGAAGTAGTTCCGGCAGGTTTGGAGTGGCTCCATATCACTCCACTGATTGATTAGAGTGATTTCACAACTACAACAGTCAGAAATCACATCAGAACACATCAGAAGGAGGGGATGTGGAGGACACTAGCGCTACACACAGGAGATGCTTGAGCAGGACACACACCTGATGAATAAACTCTCAATTACAACATCTCAACTGTGGATTTAGCTTTGGGAACCAGTGTATAAGCAGAATAATGACTTCCAGGATGGGGAATTATTAGAAAATAATGCATATCTTTCCACTCTGAATGGACTGCAGTCAATTATTTATTTATATTCCTTTTAGAATACCTGCATGACCTGGATTGTTGTTGTTTTATGAAAGGTATAACCTAATATTTTCCAGCTAAAACTATTTAAATGTTTTGAACCACAAAAATAAATGTCAAATAAATAAAAAAATTGTTTTTATAAATATTTATAAAAAAAATTAATAACTGCTTTCTTATTAGATTTTATGTAGTTTCAAATGAAATTATTACTCCAGTTATTATTGCTTTTATTGCTGTTACCATTAATAATACTAATGATAATAATAACAATAATATTTCAAATTAATTTCTGAAAGATCATGTGACTGAAGACTGGAGTAATGAAGCTGAAAATTCATCTTAAGGCACTGGAATAAATGATTAAATCAAATTATAAACTACTTTTAAACAGTTTGACAACATTTCTCAATGCGTATTGTATTTTTGATGAGGTAAATGCAGCCTTGTTGAGCAGAATAAAATAAAATATAGTAAATAATAAATTTAAAAAATCCAAATAAATGAAAATGTATAAATATAATACATAAATAAATGAAAAAAATGTAAAAATAAATATTGAAACTACAATATATATATAAAAATATATATATCAATATGTTAGAAATAAACAAAAAATATTTAAATTAAAATATATATAATAAATACATAAATAATAAAATAAATGAACAAATAAAACAAATTATGAAAAATAAAAAAATATATATATTAAAACTAAAATATAATAAATAACTTGCATTTACTTTTTTGTATTTTTGGGGGGAAATTTGACAGTGATATGACTTATTTCTTGTCATTTTAACAAATTTCTTGTCATTTTTAGGCTTTAATAAGTTTTTTACATTTTAATGTTGTAAATTTACATCATAAAATTCTGATTTAGTTTCTTGTAATTTGACATTTGTCTCACAAATATGATTTTATTAGTTGTAATTCTGAGTTTTGATTATTAAAATGTTTAATGTTAAGCTTTTTTATTATTATATTATATTTATATTTTATTAAAAACAAACAAACAAGTAAACCGATGAGAGGGGTATATACACACAGAATTTTTAATAATTGTAATAATTTAAAGTGCTGTTTAACAGATAAAGGTCATTTTTCAGTATTTCTATTATATTTTTTATATTAGAAACGTGTGTGTGTGTGTGTGTGTGTGTGTGTGTGTGTGTGTGTGTGTGTCTAGAAAAGTGGAGTGAGGAGCAGATCTATAAATAGCGCAGCTCTCAGCGCTGACACTGATACACCAGCGGCACATATTTGGATTCAGCAGTGCAACAGATCAGCAGAGAAACACACACACTCTTGTCTACTGTACATACTGTATATTCTCTCCTCTTCCCCTAAACTGAACCCTCACAGCAAACAATCTGCTCTTTTACATCTTCACAATCCTTCATTTTGCATGATTTATGGGCCCTTTTTCTCATGGAGACCATAGGAATGTCCCCACAAGGTCAAAATATACTGGTATTACTATACTTGTGGGGACATCTGGTCCCCATAATGTAAGCAATACAAGATACACACACCCTTACAAATCCACTGGAACACACACATCACAGCTGAGATTCAGTGACAAACAAAAAGACACAGAAACACACATTTACACACTTTCACACACACACATTAGATCTGAAATTCAGTGTCAAACACATACTTATACAGACACTCTATTTCTCTCTCTCACACACACACATACAGACATATTACACACACTCATATGGACAAATACACACTCTCACTCACACATCAGTGCTGAGATTCAATGTCAAAGACCACACACACACACACACACACACACACACACACACGGTAACCCCACATACAGCAGAGCAGACAGTAATCTGCTTTATTTCCAGTGTTCTTACCGTGTGTGTGGACGGTTACACCAGTCTCCAGGAGAAACGTGTGTGAGTCTGACTGTTCTCCTGCTCATTCAGACTCAGTGTGTGTGTGTGTGTGTGTGTGTGTGAGTGTGGAAATAGTGTCCGGATCACAGCTCTTTTAATAGCAGAGGCTCAAACACAGACTGACATGCTGAGAGCTGTTCATCTGTTCACACACTCTTCACACACAGTGTACGGTGGGGCACTATAGAACTGCTGCTTGACCACACAGACTATTGGAGTACATCCGAATATGTCATTTATTTTATTTTTGGCTTAATCCCTTTATTAATCAGAGGTCGCCACAGCGGAATGAACCGCCAACTATTCTAGCATATGTCTTACGTAGCGGATGCCCTTCCAGTAGCAACCCAGCGCTGGGAAACATTTAAATATGTAGTTAATTAATTTAAATGTTAAAGTATCCTTGTGTTTTATATATACAGTAAATACACTCACTGGCCACTTTATTAGGTACACCTTGCTAGTACCGGGTTGGACCCCTTTTGCCTTCAGATCTGTCTTCGTGGCGTAGATTTAAGAAGCTATTTAGATTTATTTTGCTCCATATTGACACGATAAGAACTGTACGTGATTGTGTGTGTATATGTTTGGTCTCCACAGGGTGGCCTCTTCATTCGGGCCCGTCCTGCTCCTGCTCAGATCTCGCGCTCAGTCTGAACTCTCGCGAGAGAAATCCAGAATTCCAGCAGCAGATCTACGAGCGTCCTCCTCCATTGGGAAGCTCGAGCGCCGCTGAGGAAGAAAACAGACTGTATTTCGCCCCGGTAACCCGTTCTCCGGTCGCCTCTGGCAGCTGATGGAGCCGTAGGGTCGAGCTCAGACATGCGCACTGCTGCTGCCGGCGGAGCTTCGCCGAGCACTGGCTTCTGATCCACCGGGACCAAGAGCCTCCATTAGCCGCTAACAGAGGAAACTTCAGCCGGGACCGAAGACCCACGGAGCTCCGTGTCTCCACACCGCCTGGAATTCCGCGTGTCCACCGGGAGCTCCAGCCTTCGGTCGAGCGCGGGAACACGTGAAGTCAGCGCTTTGTTTACCGCTTGCACAATTCCACCATTGATCGGGCAGAAATGCGATTAGAGAGTGGCTTTGTGAGGGCAGGCCATGAACTCCAACACATCAGGCCTGTCGACTAGAGATCTGCTTACATAAAGCGCTCGTCCTGCCGTTAAAACCGTTACCGGGGAGCCGCCGCCGCCGTTACCGGTCATGTGTAGGCTGATGTCGGGCTCTAGGATCGGCTGAAGACTCTCGGGATTGTAACGGTCGCTCTGCTATTCGGTGCGGCATCGAAAACGCGCACAAACGGAGGAGCGAAAGATGTCGAGCGCGAAGGAAAACACGTGTAGGAAATTTCAGGCGAACATTTTCAACAAAAGCAAGTGTCAGAACTGCTTCAAGCCGCGAGAGCTGCATCTGCTGACGGATCAGGATCTCAATCAGGTATGAATTCGGTTTAGCGCTCGCCTGTGTGAACGCGCATTGAGGGGTGAAGTTGGGTTTATTTTCGCACATTCGTTCGGTGACAACTGGTGATGACACGGTCCCTATAATGTTTACCATGCTACTTTGAATATTCAGTGTGAAATCGCATGTAAGCATGACTTCAAAACAACATCAGCACTATTTAATTTACTGTAAACAATGTTGTACATAGTAATTAGCTGCTGATGTAGAATTTGCAAAGAATTCTTTCATGAAGTTATATTATTAAGGAGAAAGTTTGAATGTGCGAGTATAAAATTAAATTTACCCCAATCTGTGAAGAAACATTGGGGTGACGTTAATTTTACACTTAGTTCAGTGACAACTTGTATATTATACATGCGTACATTGTTTACCATGATACTTTAAATATTAGGTCTAAAATCAGACGTAAGGTATGACTTCACAACAACATCAGCACTATTTGATTGACTGTGGACTGCGTTGTACTTTGATTTGTGTTTTCATTGGCTGATAATGTGGTTTCTCGATTTAGAATTTGCAAATACTAATTATATTTGATTCAATTATATTAAGAAGGTGCAGTCTGAGTGTGTGAATATAAACCAACCTCACCCCAGGTGAAAGCGGTGTGGTGTGGTGTGTTGGAGAGTTTCTGGTTTTCATTAGCTGACAGCTCTTTATCGATCAGTTTGCAGTCACCGCTAATCAGTACAATCAGCCACCAGTTTTGTTTAGAAAGGGTTTGTCCTGTTAACTTTCAACTAGCGTTAAATGTTAACAGGATAGCGAGGCTTTTTACATGAGCGGCAGTGTTCTGCTGTATGTTTGTGTATGTTTTAAGATGTCCACTGATAGTTATGGTTGAGTTAAAGGGATCAATCACTCAAGAATTAAAATTCTCACTGTTTACTCCTCCTCAAGTGGCTTTTTTCTTCTGTTGAACAATAAAGAGGCTACATTGAAGAACTCCCACAATTTTTAATCATCGAGTTCCTCTTTAGGAAAAGGAATACTATGGTAGTCAATGGTTACTTATCACTGAGGAAAATAAGTCAAGCATGTTTTGATTGAGGGTGAGAGTCGATGATGAGAGAAGCTTCAGTTTTGGGTGAACTGTCTCTTTAACATGTGCACTTTATATGTATCGTTGTTAGTAAACCACTTGGAACGTTTGGAACACTGTACTAACCAATCAGAAGCCAGCAGAGATCACTGCTGATTTCTGATTGGTCAAAAAAGTTTCGGTTTTCTTATTAATGCCTGTAAGTTATATTGTCTGCTGGAAAAAGGATGAATTCATTTGGAAATTAAATTGTTTTCTTTCACCTCATGATTTTTCTGAGTATGATGTGATCCTAGATTAACATCTATGTTCATCCTAGAACATCATTTTTGTGGGAAAATGTAATCCATACCTATTCCCTACGCCCAAAACCCAACCATAACTATAGATTATTCCCAAAATCACAATTAGAAGTGCCTAAATCTAACCATGAGCTTAAACTTAACATAAACGGTAAAGTATCCCTTTATTCTGATTGGCTGATTGGAATGTTCTGTATCATAGATGTTAATCCAGGAGGATGTTCTAGTTGGTCAAATCAGGATGGCGGTAGGGTTGTGTACAAGGACCCTGTGCTGTATCAATATACCAAACATGCATTAAAGAGACCAAAGAAATCATTTACTCACCATTAATTTGTTCCAAACCTGCTACAAAAGAAGATACTTTGAAGAATGAGACTTTCATGGTAGGTAAACAAATGCTATGGAAGTCAATAGTTGCCGGTTTCCAAATTCTGCACAATATCTTCAGTGTCTTAAAACAAATCTCTCAGACAGGTTTGAAACAAGTAAAGCGTGAGTAAATATTGAACAGGGTGGTTTATATACCATTTCATTTAAAGTTAGCGTTAAAGCTTCAATATCTTATTGGTCTTATTAACGTTTCACTACTGATTTAGTAGTTTTTTTTTTACAGCTTCTTGAAATTAAGGGTTTTCTTCCTGCATTAAAATAGTAATTGGATTTTTTTAGCCACTTTTCAGCAACATGGCTGCACAATATTGGCAAAGTCTAATGTTACGATGCTTTATTATAAAGTGATAAATATTGCGGTATGAGTACAGTTTAACAAGATTTAGTTGAATAGCACTATTTAACAGTTTTCTGGGTTGTCTAACAGTATTCAGGTACAGAAATTTAATAATCACTATTCAAAAATGCTTTTCTCAGTTTAGATTCTAGTCTAAATGTCTAAAAACTTAGATCAAGTAAAGATATTGTTTTTTTAACTTTAGAAGAAATAAGTGGAAATTAGGAGTTTTTCCTTAAAACAAGCTAAATTATCTGCTAATGGGCTAATTAAAATAATCTTATTTCCACTTTGAAATGTAGATATTTGGACTAGAAACAAGACAAATATCCTAAGAAAAACATTTAATTATTATTTTTTTGTATTCCATATAAATACAATAATTAAACACAATTCTGTCGCTCCTGGTCAACTATAATCAGACTCTACATTGCATATCTTGCGATTGCAGATACGCGTGTTGCGATATCGATGCTGAAACCATGTATTTTGCAGTCTTACTGTGCATTTAATAAATCAAGGTTGAACTTGTTGAAATTATGTTTTGAAAGCTGAATCCTTTTGCGAGATTTCAGCATTGAACAGTTTTGATTAGGTTTTAGAATCAAGTAATTCAGCAGCAATTATATCAGTCAGGCTGCTGTGCTGTTTAATGTTCACATCAGCTTTATTTGAATAGCGCTTTTACAGTGTAGATTGTGTCAAAGCAGCTTCATATAGAAGATCATAGTGAATTGAAACAGTGTAGTTCAGTTTTCAGAGTTTTAGCTCAGTTCAGTGTGGTTTAATATTCAATACTCCAAACACTAAAGAGCAAATCCATTGATGATTAACTATGCAAGCCAGTGGCGAGGAAAAAACTTCACCAATTGGCGAAAGTGAAGGAAAACAAACCTTGAGAGAAACTAGGCAACGTTGGGCACGACCATTTCTCCTCTGGCCAAACTTCGAGCCATAAATGTGAAGCTTTCATACAAATCTTAATGCAATCTTAATGCAAACATGGCCTTAAAAGTTATTCAATAACCCAATTTATTAACTTTACCTAACACTAATAGTTGTTTCAAAGTTTAAAACAACAATATTCTAATGTTTAAAGGTATTTGTGCCGACTATATTCACAATATGGCTTTTCAACACACACTTTGCTCATTGAAAGTTAACTTTGTGTTTATATGGCATGATTTTCTGCTTTGAAGCCAAGTGTTTTCATAACCAGAGGCTTTCTAGACCAGGAGTACAGGTGTGTGTCTGAGCCTGACGTCTGTTTCCTCCCTCTAAGAAATGCTGCATTATTTAAACCCAAATTGGGGAAAATATGTAAATAGACTAGGGCTGCACGATATTGGAAAAATCTGACATTGTGATGTTTAGTTCTTCTGCTATTACATATTGCAATATGAATACAATTTCACCAGATGACTTGAATAGCTCTGTTTGTGGGGAAAACTCAATAATTTAGGTTGATTGTGGTGATTTTGTTAGGGTGTGAATCGTGTATAAAAATAATGAACAAATTGCAAGTGAGAATGATTACAATAGAGCAAAGAAAAAGTCAAATAAGCAGTGGTTATCCAGAGAGTATTCAGAGGCAGAAACTGAACAAAGGAATATAAAAAGATATAACAATCTTCATTATAAGTGTTAATAATTCAGTAAAATTATTCTTCATTAAAGTTACAAATGTTGTACATTATTCTGCCTGAATCTCGTGAAATGCCTTTAAGGCTGCGTTCACACCTGTGAATCGATTCAGTTGTTCCGAAACAGAGATTATAATTGTTACATTGTTGCTCTTTGCTCTTGGAGTGGTTCGCTTTCACACTGCAAAGTTTCTAATCGGACCAAAAGAGCTAAAACAAGTCACGTGCGAGAACTCTCCCCACATTGCTCAGAGTGTCAGGGTTGATTTTGCAGAGTACCGCTCAGCTGTCAGCAGAGGTGGTGGTTTGGTGGTGTTTGACAAGGTGCGTGTGACGTGTCTGAAGAGCGAGGAGAGATGCGGTGGGGAGGGGTGAGAAGGGTGCGCGACGATGCCTATTTGAGGACCGGGAGGGAGACGCGAGATTACCGGGAGATTATCAATCGTTTGCGGGCATCCGGAGACTTGCGAAACTTCCCGCCATACTCATAATTCTGTCTTCATATAGCCGTAAGCCCATTACATATCCATAAAACACTGTGATATAACCGCGCTCAGATCGGATCGCTTTCTCACTGCAATCGAACCGCTTCAGAGTTTGTTTCAATCGAGCCGAGACCCCCTTATTCAAGCGATCTCGGAGCAATTGCTTTGGCGCGGATCCGAGTCCGATTAATGGTTTCACATATGCCAAACGAACCGCGCTAACTGGGCAAACGAGACAGATTCCCAAACAAAAGTGTAGGTGTGAAAGCAGCCTAAAACACATACAAATGATCAAGTTTCACTCTGTTATGGTTAATCTTTGCCACGACTCTGCAAATTTTTATGTATTCTTAATGTAATAATATGGACAAAAAATAAACAAACATTGGGTTAAATTTGGGCCTATAAATGTAATGAAATAAATTGACCCAGAGCAGTTTGTTTGATCTGTATTTTACCCAGAATTAGGTTGCAATAACCCAGCATATTTAGAGTATCAAACGCTGTGTGTAATGATCTGATTCAGTGAGTGAACGTTTCGGTTGATATCATGGAAACACAAACTTTGACCATATTTCCTTCATTGCTTCAGACCGTCAGTGCTTTTCTAATTAATCTCCTTCAGAATGGTTGAGATGTGTCAGCGTGTGTGTGTGTGTGTTGTGGTTTGAGTGAGATTACCAGCGGTTAACCCATTCTGTGCCACATTAATGAGTCAGTGTTCTAGATTACATCACTCCGTAATCCCGCTCAGATGAATGACTTGGCACTCTCCTACAGTCTGAGAGTGGTCTGGGCTTGGGGATTGTGTAACGGCCTTCCTCAGAGGCTCAGTTTATTCCATTCTTCATTGTTTGTTTGGGCAACAGCATTAACAAATGCTCAGATTAGACGCTGACCATATGCTGCACCATGTATGTTCCCCTGTTGTTGCGTTTCTTTTATAGACATAAAATGGACGTTTACCACAAACTAGAGCTGCAGGATATTAGACACTGTGATTATTTTTTCCTGCCTGCGATATATATCGCGATTATAAAAACAATTTCACAAGATGACTTGAGCTCTATTTGCAACGTCATTACTTTAGATTGAATGGAAGGATTTTGTAGGGGACTTAAATATAAATATATTTAATGTCATAAAATATGTTTATAATATATGCACAAACTTTATATTTTTTAATATTCAAACTTTATATGTTTGTAATATGCACAAACTTTAGTCATAATCACAAAGGAGCAAATATTAAAGTGAAATAAACCATGCTTTATGGTTCGAGGAGAGTCCAACAGTTTTCAGGGACAGAAATTGAATGATCAAATGTAAAAGAGCACTGCATAGTCCTCATCATATCAATAATTCTATAAAATTAAACTTTATTAAACGTCTTTGTTCTTTTAAATTGCTTCAAACTCTTAAGATGTTCACAAAGGCCTTAAAAGGTGAAGATGTTAAACTTTCACTCACTCTAATGGTCCAATTCTGCAGTGTCTCCACAAATCTCTTGCTCAATTACATTTCAGACCCAACATTGCATATCTTGTGATGTGATTGCAGACTCACACATTGCTATATCAATGTTCAAAGGATATATTGTGCAGCCCTAACACAAGCTTGACAGACATGTAGAACTCCCGAAAACACCAGTGTACACTGTAGGGTTGGGTCCTGACGGGCGCGTGCGTGTAAAAAGGCTTTCTGTTTTGTTTTTAACAACTAAATGAACGCTGAATTTTAATAATGGATTGTATTTTAATTGCATTCCAACATCAATGCTGTAAAGGAACCGTATGAGAAAGTCACATTAACTGTTCGCCGGAGGTTTATCAGTATAAAGAAGCACTAGCTCTGCATTTAGCCTATTAATTCACCACCGCCAATGCCATCATCCATCATGATGCTTCACATTAGACATCGTATGATGCCAAATTAATTTGACATCACCCAACCTGTGAAATTCTTGCTGCTTAATGTTTTTGGTTTAATCAAATGGACGTTTCTAGTCATATTTCAACTTCAGTCAAACTGAAGATGAAGCATTAAACCTGATTAACGTATTGCAGTAAGTTGCATTAAACATTTGTTGTCATGAATTTTTCCTATCATTTTTTGCAGTATGGATATTTGTTTGGATCTGAGTATTTTAAAAAGTCGTTTACCGTAATTGCACGTACTTTTTGGAATCTGATTACGTAATCCGGTTTGTACATAACCCAGTGCTGCTGTCAAAAAGACGGCCCAAATTTGTGCTGCTTCAATTCAATAGTAAGAGCCAAAACTCTGGCCATTGTGGAGCTATATGATGTATATATGCGTGCCTTTATCTTTTCCTCTAATGTACGTCTCAGAGGAAGTTGAACGCTGGATGTTTGAGCCAAACGGTTCCTTTGAGAAATGTTGGCAGCACAGTCATTTACTTCCCCAGGGCAGGGGGTAAAAGGCTCTCAAAATACTGTAATTTTCACAGACGGGTTCCTGAAGGAATGCTCTCCACTTCTCAGGGCTAAACACAAGTCACTGTGAATGAGTTGGCTCAATGGTTATGATTTTAATGGTAAAATCTGTAACCTGGTTAACAGTAAGTTTCTACAGTTGAAGTCAGAATTATTCGCCCCCCTTTGCATTTTATATATACATACATATATATATATATATATATATATATATATTCCGCAGATGATGTTGAACAGATTGAGGAAATGTTCACAGTATGTCTGATAATATTTTTTCTTCTGGAGAAAGTCTTATTTGTTTTATTTTGGCTAGAATAAAAGCAGTTTTTAATTTTTTAAACACCATTTTAAGGTCAATATTATTAGCCCCTTTTAGCTGTATATTTTCTTATAGTCTTCAGAACAAATCATCATTATACAATAACTTGCCTAATTACCCTAACCTGCCTAGTTACCCTAATTACCCTAGTGAAGCCTTTAAAGGTCACTTTAAGCTGTATAGAAGTGTCTTGAAGAATATCTAGTCTAATATTATTTACTGTCATCATGACAAAGAGAAAATAAATCAGTTATTAGAGATGAGTTATTAACACTATTATGATTAGAAATGTGTTGGAAGTAATCTGCTCACTGCTAAACAGAAATTAGGGAAAAAATAAACAGGGGGGCGAATAATTCTGACTTCAACTGTATATGGGAAATAACTGAATTACATTTCACTTAGTGCTGCAATATATTTTTTCTAATTTTTATTTTTAGAATTTTCTGCAATAAATATTGCGATATAGGATAATGTCATAAGATAATATGAATAGCAGTAAATGATGGATTTCTATGTATTCTAAAAGTGTTCAAGTACAGAAATTGAATATTCACACAGCAAAAAAATTACTTAAATAAATTTTTTTTTTTTACCTTGCTTTGTCTCGTTTATAGTCCAAATATCTAAAAAAAAATAAATAAAAAATAAATAAATAAAAATATTGTTCTGTTTTCAACTCTCCTTTTCAAGTTTTTCATTAAAACAAACAAAACTATCTGTCAGTGGGGCAAGTAAAATAATGCGTTCTCTTTGAAATGTAGATATTTGGACTTTTTTTTGGCAAAAAATCGTATAAATTCTGTATGAATACAGCAATTAAATACTTTCTGTAGCTCCTGGTCAATTATAATTCAGGAGACCCTGCGATATGACTATTGCAGATGCACACATGGCAGTATCGATGCTGAAACCACATATTGTGCAGCCCTAATTTCATTAGTTTTGTTGACAATAATACAGCTCTTTAGATTTTTCCTATTAGTATTGTGAGTTTTGTTTCGTCTAATTAGGCGTGCTAACTCGATGGTGGTTAGCTGTCGTGTGAATGACTCTTTCTATATATTACTATGCTTTTCTATTAGTAAAGTATATGAGCTGGAATGCCATCCGCTGTGTAAAACATATGCGGGAATACAGGCTGTCCGCAGGGTCTTGAAAAGGATTAAAAGTTGTTATTAAAAAGTCTTAATTGCATTTTTACTTAAATTATATTCAAGCTCCGAAAAAGCTTAAATATATTTATTTTTCCCTAATTTTAACAATAGCGTGCTCGATCCACATGATTGGTGCTGGCCGGGGCATGTTCGGCCAATTTATCATTTCAAGCTTTGTTTCGTCCGAGCTTATTGAAGTTCTGTTGCATGGTTGAGCTCCATTGATGAATTTAACTTCTTAGAACTTGAAGTGGCGATGAGATCTTCTGAAAAGGTCTTAAAAATAATATCTGACGGTTCATTCTGCTGTGGCGACCTCTAAAATAGAGACTAAGCCGAAGGAACACGAATGAATGAAAAGTATATGATTTTCTCATCATCGTATGCTTATGGTTGTGTTTTCATCTGTGTAACGAAGCATGTGACGTGATGTTAGTACTTTAAAACAGTGGTGTTTTAACACTTTAATAACTAACTTAAAAGAGTCGTTCACCATACCACAGCTAATATGCTGTGACAATATTTATATTACAGTAGATTCAGCTTGCAGGTTTAAAACACACCTAATATTTACTAATATAGCATTATCAATCACATATGATGGCACTAGAGCTAATTGTGAATGCATTGAGATGTGCAGACGAGGTGCAAATCTCTAAACCTAATGAATTTCAAGAGACAGAAATCATCTTCTCATCCTCCATTTTTCCAAACCTGTTTGAGTTTCTTTCTTTAGTTGAACACAAAGAAATAGATAATGAAGAAAAACAACACCCGTTGACTTCATTACTATTGTTTTGTTCCTTGTCAATGGCTGAACATTCTTCAGAAAATCTCAAAGCTCAAAGTGTTGAACCACTTGACTGTGAGTACGGTCATTTTCAGTGCTTGAACTGTCCTTTTAAGGAGGGAAAGAACCTAAATCCCATGATGCATTGCATTACCACTGACACAATCGAATTAAAAACAATGAGCAGCGGTAAAACTATTCGTTTAACAACCGCAGCAGCAGCAGGTCTGTTTTTAAAGCTTTATCAGATGATCCAAATCAGAGAAAGGCTTTCTGCTTCCTCAAGCCACTGTTAAACAACACAACCTGCTGATCTACTGATAATCGGTGATCGGTCGGGCAAGCTGCTTTCAGACTGTAATGCGTTAAATATTACTAGCTACTGTCATTTTAGTTACATTACAAGATGCATTACAATATTGCTATTACTTTCAGCAAAATCTGCAGAAGTGCATTTCCAGATGTTCATTTTGCCAATAATCATAATCCTTCAGTGGGATTTCTTTTGTTTGCACACACAGATCTGATCATATGACAGCTTCTGTGTTCAATATTAAAGCTGTAGATAAATGTATGCATTTAAAAATCATTCAACAACAATATTGTCAATATTCACTCGCGTTCATGACACCATTAATCAGGCTGCATGTTTGGTTGTGATGGCAACCGTATACAGTGCAATTATGGGATCTCTGCTCCACCAAATAAATAGGAGCATTTGTATTAAACGAGGGCGGCACGGTGGCACAGTGGTTAGCACAATCGCCTCACAGTAAGAAGGTCGCTGGTTCGAGCCTCAGCAGGGTCAGTTGGTGTTCCTGTGTGGAGTTTGCATGTTCTCCCTGTGTTGGCGTGGGTTTCCTCCGGGTGCTCCGGTTTCCAAAGACATGTGGTACAGCGGAATTAGGTGAGCTAAATTGTCTGTAGTGAATAAGTGTGTGTGGGTGTTTTCCAGTGATTCATCCTAGTACTTTTAATTTTTAATTGCTGACTTCTATAGCGTGCATTGGTCACATCTTGATTTCACATGTCTGCTGTACTTGTGTTTGACTTGGAGGAGCAGCTCACATGTTGAAACAGCAGAGTTGCATCAATCCGCTCAGCGTCCCAGTGTGTTTCTATTACGGGCTTCATGGGACAGTGGGGGTCTTGTGAAAGGAAGTGCGTGTTGGGAAAATGGAGCAGAGTTTCTCAGAGGTCGCTCCTCTCTTCTGAAGCTGCGGTTGGGCGTCGGGATGTTCAGTTTTCGGGGGTGGAAGTTCAGGGCTGAGGGGATGAAGTGCACCGCTGGGATCTTCAGCCTGGAGGAAATCGGGAGTTAAATGTGATGCGTTTGTTGGGGGTCAGATGGAGCCGCGGAGAGGAAGCGCAGCTTCAATGTGTGGAGGAAAGCGCAGGGGTGTGACGCCGCTCTCTCTCTGCCCCGTGCGCTCCACTCACAGCTGGCTTTTGTTTTTCCCTCAATCCCCCACCTCTTCCACAGAGGAAAACAGCTACTTCTGCTCCCCGGGGGGACGCTCTGTTGTTTTAAAGTATTTATGGGTAATGATCAGCCTGTGTGTGTGTGTGTGTGTGTGTGTGTGTGTGTGTGTGTGTGTGTGTGTGTGTGTGTGTGTGTGTGTGTGTGTGTGTGTGTGTGTGTGTGTGTGTGTGTGTGTGTGTGTGTGTGTTTGTGTGTTTGAGTGCTGATGTCGGTGCAGGGCAGCCATTGGCTAATATAAAGCCAGTGTGCAGTATGGGATATCAGTATTTACAGCATTCCTCTTGAGCAAACTCGATTACAGTTCAGGGAATGTGTGAACTGATTAAATGTATAGCTTCAAGTTATTTGGATAAAAGCACATTTAAACTGCTGATTATTTGGTTTTTTTTAAGTGTTTCTAATATTAATTTAGTCTTCAAAATCAGTAAACATTGCAATTTTCTCTGCACATGTATTAATATATGCATCATTCTGCATTGATTTCAATGTGATTCATTTGAATCAGTTCAGATCTTAAGGTCTTTAAGCCAACTCTTCTCTGATTGGTCAGCTGGCCAAGTTTGTTTTCATTGGTCTGTCCACGTCGGGGATTTAACGCTCATTTCAGTGTTTTTGGATGTCGTTGCATTATGCAAATGAGCTACATTGATCAGCTGGTGTGTGTTTGAGTGCTGATGTCGGTGCTGGGCAGCCATTGGCTAATATAAAGCCAGAGTGCAGTATGGGATATCAGTATTTACAGCATTCCTCTTGAGCAAACTCGATTACAGCAATGGAAACACCAAGGTCATTGGTTCAGTTCAGGGAATGTGTGAACTGATTAAATGTATACTTGAACGCAAGTCACTTTGAATAAAGACACGTTTAAAGAGCTGGTCATGTGGTGTTTTTAAATTCTCCTAATATAGTGTTGAAGTCCCCGACTCTACTTAAATGCAGCTATAAAATCAGAAAACATTGTCATCTTCTCTGAATATGTATTCAGGATATTGTTAGCATAATTTTGCAATTATTTGGGTTGCTAAACCCCTCCCCCTTCTCTAGGAGAACTCTTCTCTGATTGGTCAGCTGGCCAAGTCTGTTTTGATTGATTTTTATTTATTTTTTGTTGGGAGTCAAACTGCAATTTTTAGATGTTGATTAGATTATGCAAATGAGCTACTGACTGCAATGTAGGGCAGTAGCTGGAAAGATTTAGAAATATTCATCTTTATGTCTATAGCACTTTTACAAATTGTGCGGCAGCAGCTGAACACAGAAGTTCTAGTGAACTGAAGCTGTGTCAGTCCAGTTCAGTTCAGTGTGGTTTAATCTACACTACTCAAAGTCGAAACACTGAAGAGCAAATCCATCCACGCACAGCTCCACAAGTCCCAAACCAAGCAAGCCAGTGGCGACAGTGGAGGAACAAACTTGTGAAAACATCAAGATATTAAATATAGCACAAGTAGCTGAGGGGATTCAGAGACGAATCAGTTGCGAGGGAATAGTTTTGTTAATAAATGCACTATTATGAGGGACGATTATGATACAAAATAAAAACAATCAGTTCAGAGCTTAACGCCTGTAAACCCCTCCCCCTTCCCTATGCCAACTCTTCTCTGATTGGTCAGCTCACCAAGTCTGTTTTGATTGGTCTCTCCCTGTGCGGATGATTCAGTGTTCTATGACAATACAATATTCCTCATTTCTCCTTTATTCTTTTATTGAGGGAAACTAAATTAACTAAAACTTAAAAACTAAACAGGCTAAAATTCAATATAAAAAACTATGTAAAAGACTGATTAAAGCTATAGTCATTAATGGGTACTAAAATAGTACTCATTTAGGATCAACACATGCAGGACAATTGCTGCAATCTACATGCAAAAATGTAATTGATAAAAATAAATCTATTTTTGTAGTCCTGACCCTGGAAAACAGATGAAAAAACTAATGGATAGAAATGAATATGATAAAGACATGTAGACTCTGTAATCCTCTAATTCTAAAGCTTATAATCATGCATTAAAGCACTGGAACCAGCAAGTGCAACTTACTTGGATAAATAAAAACCTCACAGCCTCAGGGATCTTATCCTGCATGTGTTGGTGAAGATATATTCATCTCTGGATTCAGGTTTTGGCATGGCGGTGAGAAGAGCAGGTCATAAACGTGTCAGCTTTGCATGAGATGAGCTGGCGTTCCTCATGGCAGGCCAGACGCTGTTTAATAGCATCACTTTTTAAATGCTTTAAGGCAAAACTTCTGCTTTATGGGGAAGCTTTAATAACTTGCCTAGTCCTGCTCGGCTGCGTCTCATCCTGCATCTGTACATCACCACTTATGCAAGTCATTTAAGTGATCACAATGACCCAATCCATTTCCAGAGTTTTCCACACATTGAATTATTTGTGTCATAATATCCACACACGCTCTGACTTTTAATTGAAATATGTACATTACATTTGTTTCTCAAACACTGAAGCAAATCAAGCAAAGAGTAATGGCCAAACGCTGTATATAGTCTCATGTAGTGTATGTTGATCGTTATCAGACGAAACCCTTATGAATCATGATTTAAGAGTTAAAGTGAGAGGGACTCCTGGGGTTTATTTAACCCCATTAAATAAAATATCTTTCATTTATTTTGTGTATAACATTACTAAATAAAAAAGACGAAGTATTTAGAATTGTGTTAAATTATTATTTTATTATTATTTTATCATTTCAGATTTTGTCAAAATCATTGCAAAAGTGTGTGTGTGTGCGCGTGCACGTGTATATATATGTGTGTGTGTGTGTGTGTGTGTGTGTGTGTGTGTATATATACACGTGTTTGTGTATATATGTGTGTGTATATATGTGTGTGTATATGTATGTATGTATGTATGTATATATATATATATATATATATATATATATATATATATATATATATATATATACTATATATATATATATATATATATATATATATATATATATATATATATATATACTATATAGAGGTTATGTTTACAGTATATTCTTATATTCTATGTATAGAACTAGTCAAAAGTTGGACACAGGAATGAGACAGCCAAAAGTGTTGTTTTGCCTGTACTGTACTATAAATATGCATATAAAGAATAACGGCCGATATATTGATATCTGTATTTTTTTACTCCCTGATATCCCTATATTGGACAAGCTCAATTGACAACATTAAGTACATTTACATGGACACCGATATTCCAATTTTAATTCAATTAAAACAATACTCTGATTAAGAGTGTACCATGTAAACTGCAATTTTTAATTATTTATTTATTTTATTTACTTATTTATTTTTAAGTCTAGAGTATTAATCGAACTAAACCTAATCAAATTATGTGGAGTATGTGAATTTTTAGTGGCATTATTGAAGTGCAGTACAGACCCTAATCAAACTTTTACAGTCCTGTAGGATTTGCTGTAGGCGCGCGCGGTATCAAATTCCATTAAAACTACACTGTTCCAGCAGTTACTCGCATCCAATATCTCATTTATCACATGCATCAAATGTTTATTAGTGAGAGTGCCAAAGTCGACAAATTTAGAATGAAACACCAGAAATTACATGAAGGTCCAGAGGAAATGTAGATATCGTGGTGCTGCAATGATGTTAATGGATCTATGTGCTATAACATGTAAAACAGGATCATGAAAGGAACATTCTAAAACCAACTCTAAACACTGTCATCATATTAATGTCTTATTCAGATTATTTTCCGACCCCATGCAGAAAAGTGGATGAAAATGAATGAATAATCAGATCACTGATGTCCATGTCAACGTAGTCACTGTCACAATCAAATCCTTAAATGTATCTTTAACACCCACCGTTGTTATTGTTGATTGAATATGTAAGGAATAAATTGATCAAAGGCTATTAAATTATTAAAAATAATCCACATCAGAGGTGGTGAAGCATTCAGCATCCCGGAGTGCATTATTCTGCTTCTCCTCTGGTCTCCAGCACAGCTGTGAATCCCCTGTGTTTGAGAGTTTACTGTCAGCTGGTGTGTGTCCTCCTCAAGTGTCTCCTGTGTGCAGCACTAGTGTCCTCCACATCTCCTCCTCCTCCTTCTGTTGTGTTCTGACTGTTGTAGCTGTGAAATAACTCTAATCATTCAGCGGAGTGATATGGAGCCTCTAAACCTGCCGGAACTACTTTAGCTGACAATAACCAAACACCTCAGAATGACCATCAGCCAATCAGAATCGAGCATTGAACAGTGTTTTAATGTAAGTATTAATAATGTATGTTGATTGTTTTGCAGGCCAAGCCCATCTATGGTGGATGGCTGTGTTTGGCTCCGGAGGGGACGGATTTTGACAACCCCATGCAGAGATCACGGGTAAGAGACGTGACGTTATGTGCTGCATCTGTGTGCGTTTCTATTAGGCATGGGCTAGTGTATGATTCTGACGGTTTGATAACTTTGAATAATAATATCCCACTGTTGTGATTACTGCTCTTAAATATGCTCTTTTTAAATGTCTGTGTGAAAAACACCAACGTTTCCCCCATCCAACACAATAAATGTGATTTGAGGAAACATGTACAATATGTTGGCGCAGTAAGCATGTCAGGCTCAATAATAAAAATAAATCTTTGACTTCTGCTGTCTTTCTTGAAAAGGCGTCTATGGAGATCTTTCCTGCGGATACGAAGTTCACATTATAATCAGCAACATGAATTTAGGAAAAGCCTTAGTTTAGCATTGATTGAGGTCTTTGAGTAAATCTGCTGGTTGTTAATGATCTTTTCTTTAACTGCAGAAATGGCAGCGGCGATTCTTCGTCCTGTATGAGCACGGCTGCTTGCGCTTCGCTCTGGATGAATCGGTAAGCTGTCCATCTTTTATTCATTTTGATTTTATGAATGTACAACTGAATCTGGTTGAAAGTATCAGCTTTTGAAGAACTATCACAGGGCTCGAAATTAACCTTTTTGCTTGGTAAATTAAAAAATTTAGACGCACCAGCCAAAATTTAGTCGCACCCACCAACTACAAGTTTTATACGAACAGATTTATTGCATTTGAAATCAACACTTATCAAAACTAAAAAGCATATATATATATATATATATATATATATATATATATATATATATATATATATATATATATATATATATATTAGGGGTGTAACGATACACTCAGCTCACGATACGATGTGTATCACGATATAATGTTCACGATTCGATCTGTATCTTGATATTTGGAATAAAAATTGAAAATTAAACTGAAATGCAAATTTTATTAAAAAAAATTTAATTACCAAGTAAACTATTTTTTATGTATTTCTTTTGTTTCAACTTGTTAAACTGAACCTTCTTTAAGGAAATAAATTAAACAGGCCTGTCTCTGGAAAATAAAACAATTAAAAAACTTCTTAAAAAATATTATTGAAATGATTCAATTCAATTGAATTTAACAGTAAGAGCTTAAGGCTTTGCTTGGTCACTTGCGTTTTTTGTGTGTGCAATCTACATTTCCAGGTAATCAGCAGTTCTATAAGATAATCCTGAACTGATGCGTGTCTGTCTGAGAGGTTTTTATGGATGGCTGTCTTCATGTTGGGCATGATGAGTGACAGGGTGGCCGTCTTTTCATTACACAGGACAGTCGTGGCTCTTTTCAGCAGTTTAGGCAGGTTTACTATTTCTTCGGCGTCGCTGATGTCGGCGCTATCAAGTATATCATGTTGACGTGCGTTTTTGTGTACCTCTTTACTCAAAAGGGTTAATGCTCGTTGTAATCATAACTCTAAAATGCGATATGATTATTTAAATAATGTGCACGCTTTCGGTTTCATTTCCACTGCTGTTCATACATCCCACCCGGCTCCTGAACGATCACTCTGTTCCACAAACTGAATGTTGTTCACTACTTTATTACCTGTTCGTCACAACCTGCAGGTTCTGTTCACTGAAGCAGACGCGCATGCATCTATCATATTCCGCCCTCTGTAGTAACAGCTCACGGTCAGCTCACGTCATGTGTGATTTTGCGGCCGCCAATACATCATTAAATGAAGACAGAATGATATATTAGGGTGAATTGTACCTTATAAATACAGTATGTGACTCTTTCAACACCATTAGGAGGTATCCATGGCGCTGTGCAAAGTATGTAAATCACTGTGAAGACTTTAAAACTTCGGCTATGTTTGACCCAGTATGCGTGTCAAAAAGCGAACGAGTCTAAAGCAATGACTGTACAACCGAAATGTTGCCAGACGTCTGATTTTGAGAGGATGGGTCATCCTCTATTTCAGCTCCACTCATCTTGGTCTGCTAACATTACTGCTGCTGCAATCTGAACTCACGTGCGGCAGCAGGTGGAACGTAGCTCACGTGCAAACAGCTCAACTAATAAGAGAAAACGGACGTCATATCGTAATCAAATCGTCATAACGCCACCATGCATATTGTGACATTTTTGCATCGCAATAAATCGTTACACCCCTAGTGTCGTGCTACTGCACTTCCATCTCAATATACCGTCCAGATTAAATGTCTTGATGTCTCAAGCATCTGTGTGTGGCTTGCGTAGGTTGTTTCTCCAAATCTAACCAATCAGATGAGACCTTGGTGTCATTAGCCCCGCCTCCACATTAGCTACCGTTCTTCTATTGGCTAGAGAATCTAGAGCTGAAACTAAACTCTAATGAATAGTCTGAATATCTGATGAGGTTTACAGATGTGTAACAGCGTTTTACAGTATGAATGTTTGCACCTTGACAGAAGCCTGACTTATATTTCATTAGATCTGAAAAATATTGAGTGCTTTCTGTATTTTAGTATGATTGTTGCTTGGCTTCTGCTGGTATCACATTTTATTCTTGCGATTAAATGCTGATGGTGTTTGCTGATGGTTAAATGATGACATCGGCCCAATAATAATGCATGAGACAGGAGCGCAGACAGATGCTCAAGACTGTTCTGGAGGGAATAATAATAGAGGAAGAATACAGAAGCACTGCGATGACGGACTTTTACAATCAGCACAACAACATTTCACATCTGACACAATAGAAAGCGCTGAAAACCAACACTAATGACGCAAAGACCCTCACACACACACACACACACACACACATTTATGTCTGTCAATTCATTTGTCAGGATCTACAGAACTGAAGCGCAGACGCACACTCGCTACAGCTGAGTTTATATGTGTTTATTCTCGTCAGATAAAGAGTTCATCCTACTCAGTTGTGCACATACATGCTTTTATACAATATTACCAAATGTGCATAAAATAGTGTGTTGGAAACACAGCTAGTGTGTGCAGCACTCTTCATTCTGTGTGTGTGTGTGTGTGTGTGTGTGATGGTCGAGCGAGGACATTGTTTTTATTTCCAGGACAGTCTAAACTAGTTCAGGGCACTCCAGAGTTTCCGGCCTTTGTTTAGCTCTGAAACTGCTGTCAGCACTGTTGTCTTCATAGTCTTTTCATCTGTGCAGGGAGTTTGAGGAAGTGCTGTTAAATCAGGTCAAGAAAGCGGACACTAACAGTATGGACTTTATTTGTGTCACCAAAAGCGATGCGCTTAATGAGAGAGCTCTCCCAAAGATGAAAATCTGCTCGCTGTTCACTCTCACACAAGTGTTTTGAGTTTCTGTCTTCTGTTTAACACAAAAGAAGATGTTTTGAAGAATGTTGAAAACCTGTAACCATTGACTTCCATAATAGGCAAAACAAATACTGTGGAGGTCGGCGGTTGCAGGTTTTAAAATATCTTCTTTTATGTTCAACAGAGGAAGCAAACTCATATGGTTTGAAACAAATAAAGGGAGAATAAATGATTATATGATTTAAGCTCACCAAAAATCTAAATCAGGTCATCATTTACTCGCCCCCAGGTTCAGTATTGTGTGTATACAGAGCTCAGCATACATGAGCACACTCCATTTTGAAAAGTAATTAATATTTTTATCCATTTCTCAGTCAATATAGGGCATATATTTTAGTGCATTTGAATTAAACTGATATATTTGTTGAAATGATATTTGTCACCAAACATCTTTAGAAATAAACAGATAATACAATTAAAAATGATTAAAAAACTAATATCCAAATAGAGCTGCACAATTAATCGTTAAAAGATGGCGATCTCGATTCGACCCCCTAGACGATCTTAATCTAGCATTTCTACGATTCTGCCAATCATATTTTCAAATTCAGGAGAGAAGCAAAGGCGGCTGCACGAGTCTTTTCATTGTTTCACACACATTGCTCAGGAACATTGACACCTCCAAATGATGTTAAATGAGTCACATAATGTACTTGTAAGGTATAATTCACCTAAAAATGTCATTTTTGTCTTCATATAAAAGCCGGGAAAATCACATGTGACGAGCTGCTGACCGTGAGCTGTTATAGAGAGGGCGCTCTACTGAATGATAGTCGCGCGCGCGTCTACTTTAGTGAACAGAACCTGCATATGTTGCGAGTAACAGGTAATACAGTTGTAAATAATATTCAGTTTGTGGCACAGAGTGATCGTTTGGGAGCCGTGCGCGAAGTATGAACAAACACTTAGCAGTCAAAATGAAACCAAAAGTGTGCACTTTATTTAAATGATCATATCACATTATGATTCATAATGAACCCACAGTTGTGCATGAAAATAAATGTTTACAGTGTCAGTATAACTACTCTAGCCTATATATTGTTGAATATAATCTGATAATGGCAAATGTCTGATTTTACCCGTGAATAAATTTGTCTAATATGACAGATTGCAAGCATATATCTCAAACATCATAATTATGAGTAGAATAGAATTATTTATATAAACCAGTAGAGCTACACATAATATTATTATCGAGGTTGTGCCATGTGTTTGTTTTTACCATACCTTTATTTTACATCTACAGAATTGTGAGAAAATCGTGATCTTTATTTTAAGCAAAAAAATCGCCATTCCCATATAGCCAGAATCGTGCAGCTCTATATCAAAATATAAAATAATATACAAATTTAAAAATAAAAATGATTTAAAACAGGGTTTCTGCGGGGGCTTAAAAAGTCTTCAAGTCTAACAATAAAAAATCTAAATTTTAGGCCTTAAACAGTCTTAAATTGGCTTTTCTAGGTCTTAAATAGTTTTGCACAGGTCTTATTTTTCCAATGTCCATGTAACGCTGCATCTAGTGCTCATTTATATTCTTTTTTGTTATTATTGCTTGATTTTCGAGGTGTTGTAGTTCTTTATTTTACTAGTTCAAATGTAATTTGCATTATTACAACTACAAATGAGACCAACATGCAACAGCCAATCAATAGCCAATTTTTTGTTATTAAACTCAGTGTGCTCGGCAAATGTGACTTCATTGCAGAGTTTGCAAAAGTTCGCTTTTGGTGCATGCAACCTGATTTCAGCTGGCGTAGCGCACAAAATGCTTTGAGACTGGAATGAACAGTTCACGTGGCGCTCGTTTCATTTGAGTTGAAAAAGAATCACTTTAAAGAGCTTTTGTACATCTTTATAATCTGTCCACGTGTGATCACAGGGAGAAATTGCAGCCGTGGGAAAGGAAGAAAGTTTTTGTTAAGTTTGGAGAAACCTAAGGAATAAGTTTGTTAAAGCCAAAAGAGGTCATGGCAAATGTGGAGACTTGATTTTTTAAAATAATTTTTCCCTAACATATAATTCTGGCTGTATAGTATTTGGACTGTTATGGTAAGTTATTGAGTTAGATCAGCTCCAGGTTTGGCTTCAGTACTGACTAATCTAATGTCTATGCACAGTTATAATATTGTAAAGAATATTGTAAATATTAATTCCAATGAGAGATTTGTGAGGGGTGAACTCGTATATGCTGAGCGCTGTATATTTATATATATTATATTATATATTGTGTATATATTTTGCTCTTCTATTGAACACAAAAGGATAAACTAAAGAAAACAGCACTTTTTGTTTGTTTAGTTGTTCTTATGGCTGTCAGTGGCTGAACATTCTTCAGAATATCTCGTTTTGTGTTTGAGTTAATGATGAGGAGTTGTTCATATGTGCTGTGAACTGTCCCTTTAAATTTGCAATCTTTTATCAGTAATGAAGCTGATTGCATTAGAGCTGTGAATGGTGCTGATATCTGAGCACATGACGCTCTCGCTGACTTCTGAGGGCCTAAATGGGATTTTCATCAACGTCCTAATTGATTTTGCTCGTCTCTCATGGGAATCTTCTCATAGTTGAGTCTGTTTTAGCAGTATACAGGGAGACTTCTTTGCTTTAATATAGTCTCTCTGGAAAAATGGGCAGAATTTGCAAGCATTATATACACTAATAGCATTTTCTGTCTAATATTAATGTTAATTGTAGCGGTAAAGTGTTGATCAAGTTTGATTTATTTTCTACAATAATTATTAGAGTTAAAATGTATTATTTAATAAACACTTTATTCTGCGTTTCCTTCACTACTATGTTATGATGCGTGATTTTTGTATATATATTGATATTTGATGTCATGTGCAATTCCATAATTCAGTATTTTCTGATGTACTGAAGTCCATTTGAGTTCATTAAACATGAGTCATTGCAGACGTGCAGAAACAAGAGAAAATGACATGGTTGCATTCTTCAAAATGTGTGGAGTATTTCATTTATCTCTTGTGCACTGTTCAGATTGACTCCTCTGTGGTGATGTTGCTGCTGTTTTTGCTCCATTGACTTCCATTATAATTGCATGTATTGATTACAAAGCCATGACAGCAGATGATCCTGCATTCCTAATAGCTGCTGGTTTTCCCTGTTGAGCAGGACAATGTATAATGATTACTGTTGATCATCAGTTGGCACCAAAATTAAATTTTATTTGACATATTCTCACATTATTTATATATATATATATGCTATTATAATAAATAGGCCTCTATTTTAAAGATCTAGGTGCAAAGTCTAAAGCTCCTTATACTGTCAGAATCTTATAGCGACCCATGCCTAATCCCGGTATGATAATATTACCTTGATAAATCTGTAAAGCTCTCAGGCGTGCTCTTCAGACTGTGGTGTAATCCTGTGCCTGTAGTGTTAAAACACACACACACACACTCTCTGCTCCTGTCAGATGTGTGTGACGTTGAGAGCGTCTGCCCCCAAGTAGCCGTTGATCCAGCTTCACTGGTGACTCTTATAAACATGATGTGCATTTGGCTGCGCTCTCAATCTCAAGTATTTTAATCGTCAGACGGAGATGCTCTGAACGTGGAGTCTGAGTTTCCCCCAATATGTCCTTATTAGGAGAAACTGCAGCGCACTGAGAGCGTTCGCCCCCAAAACCACAGCCGAATGTTAAATATGCTCAGAGATTGACTCTGCTGGAGCACCTAGAGAGAAACTCAAGCAGAGCTGGCTGTCCTTATAGTGCTTCAACACTGATTAAACATCAATGCAAAAAATGCTTTACTTAGAGTTTGTCTTATTTCCAGTGCAAATATCTAAATATTCCTAAATCAAGCATCATTTTTTGAACAAGCAATAAATATAGTGTTTTTTTTTTAGAAATTATGAGTCAAAATGAAGTGAGTTTTTCTTTAAAACAAGTAAAATAATCTGCCAAAGGGCTTTTTCCATGTATTTATCTTATATAAAACTATGAATTCTTTTCATGTTTCCTTCAGCTTTTATTCATTAGAGAAAAGAAACGCCGACTGACGCAGCCAGGACTCGAACCAGTGACTTTCTTGCTGTGAGGCCACAGTGCTAACCACTGAGCCACTGTGTCACCCTAATTCTTAACAAATAGAGCTTGTAAAGTGACTGTGGTGAAACTATTCTGATGGCTCTCTATATAGAAAATGTCATTTTAATCCCAAAATGACGCAGCCTGTGTGCAGATGTTGAGTGAAGCGCTGCTGTTTTCATGCCTTCAGGTGTTCAGAGAGTTTCCCATAGGTGTGCACTGCACGTCTGGGCACATACAGTAGATCTGCTATAAAGCAAGATCAGTTATTAGAGAATGCAGTGGCTTTATTTCACTGCTAATGTTTGCAATAAACCAAACTGTTGAGACCCAAAACATTCTGCCTCTCGTCTGGTCTCGTCTGTCTGGCTGGTTTAGAGTTTTGTTTCTCCCTCGTCATAAGAAAAGAGAAGCAGAGCTGTTTGTTGGCACTTGATATAGTCATTTTAATAGACTGTGGATATTGTTCAAGCTCCAAAAATAGCAAGAAATCCATTCTCAGAAAGTTATACAACAACTGTGTCGGAGAAACTCAATTTATGTAGGAATAAACGTAAAAAGGATGAAAAATTAATCTTTTGGGAAATGATTAGACAAGCTGTTGATAAATGGTAAAACCTGGTTTACATTGATTCATTTTCCATCACATTTAGAATAATGCAAGTTTTTAATTCATTCTTTTAACAAAATCTTTTTATACTCCACATTTACATTGTTTTTGTTCAAGTTCACAATGATGCATGATAATATAATGATTCAATGGTAATTATCATTAAATATAGTGAGCTAAATTAGACACATATCATAGTAAGAGTATGTCTTACAGTAATTATACAGACTATTATTCATAATATGTATTAAATTACCAATTAAATTGTATTTTGAAAGCGTCTACCCCCACTGTAACCCTCACAGTAATGTAAAAACAGTAATTATACTTGGAATTAACCATATTATTAATTAAATTACCCTTTAAATTGTATTTTATTAATATCTACCCCAACCCGTTACAGTGATGCAAAAACAGAAATTATGCAGTATTACTCTCATTATTTGCTAAAATTACCCATTAAATTGTGTTTTATTAATATCTACCCTTGCCCAAACTCTAAACCTACCCCTCACATTAATGTAGAAACACTAATTATACAGAGAATTATTCATATTCTTTATTAATTTACAGATTAAGTTGTATTTTTTTATATCCACCCCAACCCTCCTATTCATGTAATTATTTTATCATTCATTCATTTCATTTTCAGCTTAGTCCCTTTATTAATCCGTGGTCACCACAGCGGAATGAACCGCCAACTTAACCAGCATATGTTTTACGCAGCGGATGCCCTTCCAGCTGCAACATTATTGTGTTACTCACATCATTTATTAAATTACCCATTAAATCGTACTTAATAAACCTTTCCCCCAACCCTTACAGCAATGTAAAGAGCGCAGTTATACAGAGTATTATTCATATTATTATTAAATATACCCATTAAGTTGTATTTTATTAATGTTTACCCGTACCCCAACCATCCCAGTAATGTAAAAACAGTCATTATACCAAGTATTATTCATATTATTAATTAAATTACCCATTAAATTGTATTTTAGTAACTTCTACCCCTTCCCCAACCCTCACAGTAATGTAAAAACAGCAATTATGCAGAGTATTAATCATATTATTTACAAAATTACCAATTAAGATGTGTTTTATTGAGGTTTACCTCTACCCCAACCATCCCAGTAATGTAAAACAGCAATTATACAGAGTACTATTCATATTATTAATTAAATTACCCATTAAACTGTATTTTATTAACACCTTCCCCATCCAAGACCCTTACAGTATTTTAAAAGCAGTAAAAATAGCATGTATTATTCATTCATTTATAAAATGACCCATGTCTACACCTACCCAAACCATAAATACACCCCTCACAGTAATGTAAAAACATTATTATACAGAGTATTGCTCATATTTATTAAATAACACATTCAATTGTATTTTATTAACTCCTAAACTCTAAACCCTGCCCTCACAGTACTGTAAAAATGATATTGTTATAGCAATATGCTCTAATGATGTGAATGTCCACAGCTGTATCCCTTCTAGACTTAACCACCTTTAAACACTGTATAGATGATCCACACACACACACACACACACGTTCACGCGTGTTTCTCAGTGCCCGCTGCTGTATTTGTCAGGGTTCAACCGTGTGTTTTTATGGACGGGCCCCAGTGTTTCCCTCAGGCTCGCTGTGAGACATGATGACAGTCCTGCCTCCAGCTATTTGCTCTTCCTGTTTTCGTTTTTTTCCCTCCATGCATTGCCTCATATTTTCCTCTTATCTCAAACACTCCCACCGTCCACAGACCCTAGCGCTTGTGGCACTTTAACTCCTGCCAGAGTTCTGTGTTCGTTCTCTGCTGGATAAAATAATATTAAATGAGTAAGCGGAGACATCTCGGTTTCTGTGAGATGGAACAAAGCGGTGGAGATGTGTACGTTTTGGGGCTGTTTTGGGAGTGACGTGAAGCTCTTTGTTGTCGTGTCTCCTGTTCTTACACTGCTGGTGTCTCATTACTGTAGTGAAACAGAAACACTGCAGCACTTTATAACTCTGACACACTGTAATTGCCATATTTGGCATTCCCCGGAGTTTACTGGCAGCTTTTAATAAAGCCGGATCACTTAAAATGGCCATAAAAGGGAAAATCAGGAAAAGACGGCACCTGCTTTACATCTCCAGTCTGCAGAGCGGCTGATAACAGTGTGAATATCAGGATATCTGGATGAAAGTACAACAAAAAACATCTCTCTACCCTTAAATTAAAGTATTACCCTCATGTTGCTCTTGTAAACAGAGCCGGATCATCTTTAAATACCACAAACAAACTGTGCGTCAATGATGAGGAAAAATAAATCGATTAGTTTTCAAACCAGTGTTTACATCTAAATATCTCTGGACGACCCGCTAGCTTATTCAAAGTTTGCACTAAATGAAATGTTATTTTGTGCACATTGTTCGTGTTGAGGTTAGCAATTCATGTTGTGAGCAGTTTTACACGTCTCTTCTGAATCGAAAGCCCAAAAAAAAGGTCAGACATTGTAGAATGGAACTGTAAATCGTCTGCATGCTGACACAAATCAATAAAACTAATAAACCTGTTAGACTGGCTCCAGAATTACCAGAAAGCACCACACGGTTCATGCACATTATTCCTAGCATTATTTTGGTATTTACACATGAACTAAGAGTCTAAAGCTGCCTTTCCACTGCACACAACAAGCAACAGACCTGAATTCGTTCATTTCCTATAGAGAGTAGTTCGGGAGCTGCGTGGAGTTCCGATCATCTCTGTACGCAGAAAATTATGATCTGAGCTACGGATCTGAGCTGCTAGACCGTATGCGACCAGCTGGCCGGATGTGATGTATTCCAGTGTTGTCCATGCGCGCGAGATGAGAAATAGAAATAGTAACTTTTTTTATTTTTATTTATTTTTTAATCTGAAAACATCTACATTAAAAAAACATTTCTATTTATAAATGAGTAACATAAATATTATTATTTATTTAAACGTTGTCTCCACATTCCCTTCAACATTTTTAGAGATCTATGTGTGTGTAGTATTCATTCATTTAATCGTGGTGAAAGGACGGAGAATAGGAGCTTTTGCGTTTGCGCTACTTTATTTTGAATATATGTCGTTATATGTAGCCTGTTTGTTGTTAAACCTGCTGTGTGTACGTTGTGTTTGTTGAAAAGCGTTAGGAAACAGTGGCGTCAGCTGAACGGTGAATATTAGAGCTGGTACCTGCACTGAGGACTAGACGAGTGACGTTTATCTGCTGGTTTCTCAGAATCGACTCTAGATATCGGGCTACTTCTGCAAACGCTGGAAAACATGAGAGCTTCAGATTACTCCAAACACTCCTGAAACATGCCGATTCAAAATGTTCAACTACATTAGTAGAATATGCAGGTCGAATATGTTCACTTGTGTGTTTGCGTGCATAAACGTCAGATCAGCTCAAATCTTTATTTAAGTGTTCGTGAGCAAAAGCAAGAGTTGATCAACTATAACAGAGACTCTTTACTAGTCACATGCTTTTATTCTCTTGCATGCATTTAGCTGTGGATCATGCAGTCTGAGACTCATTCCAGATGTTCATTTCATTTTCTTTGAATTTATTTAATAATATACAACAAATGCAGAAACTATTTATACATTAAATGGTACACTAAACCCATTATTAATGTAACATGGTGGGGAACTATTGGTTCTGTTGCCGTAACAATGAGCCATAACTGAGTTGATCTTACCAGTAACAATGGACCATAACAGAGTGGACCATACCAATGGACTGTAACAGAGTTGACCGTAACAGTAACAGTGAAAGAAATGACCATAGCAGAGTGTACTATACCAGTAACAATGGACCATAACAGAGTGGACCATAAATGTAATAAAACAGTAATAGAATAGACCATAACAGAGTGGATTGCAACAGTAATAGAGTGGACTGTACCACTAGCAATGGACCATAAGAGAGTTTACTGTATCAGTGGCAATTGACAATAACAGAGTGTACCGTACCAGTAACTGAGTTGATCATAACAGTAACAGATTTAACCGTAACAGAGTGGACTATACCAGTAACAATGGACCATAACAGAGTTGACCATACCAATGGACCATAACAGACTTGACCATACCAATGGACCATAACAGACTTGACCATACCAATGGACCATAACAGACTTGACCATACCAATGGACCATAACAGACTTGACCATACCAATGGACCATAACAGACTTGACCATACCAATGGACCATAACAGACTTGACCATACCAATGGACCATAACAGAGTGGATCGTAATAGAGTAGACCGTACCTTTAGCAGTGGACCATACCAGAGTGGATTGTAACCGTAACAGAGTGGACTGTACCACTAGCAATTGGCCTTAACAGAGTGTACTGTACCAGTAACAGAGTTGATCATAACAATAACAGAGTGGACCATGACAGAGTAATTTTCCAGCATTTGTGGTTTAGCTTCACATGCTAACCTCAGAGCAGACACCACAGGGCATGTCTAAAACACAGTTGTATGCATGTTGATAGTGTTATTGTTTTAACAAGCGAATGGGAAATTGACGTAAGTATGACAGTAGCAGAGTTTGCACATAATCTATCTACTATTGTCATTTTAAACAAATGAATGAGAAGAATATTGAGACTCCTCAATGCATATTTACACTCACATGGAAACTGTGAAAGGTCATTAATAAGACGACACTAGGCGTGGGCAGGGACAAGATTCTGATGGTATGAGAAGCTTGGTTATTATATCACAGTATTGTGATTTACTGCTCTAAAATATATTCTATTTAAATGTCTGAATTAAAAACAATTCCCTTTTAAACAATATATTTTAATTTGGGAAACCTTTATAATGTTTTGGAGCAGTGAACATGTCAGGCTGAATAACTCAAATGAATTATGGACTCCTGCTGTCTTCATTTGTTTCAAAAACACTGAGTTTTTTCTTTGGAGATCATTTCTGCGGGAGATATTGTTGTCCTTAAAAAAAACAACAACAAAAAAAACATAAGAAATCTTACTCATACTAGGGCTGTGCGATTAATCAAATCCGATTTTATCTTCTAATGATTATGAAAAGCCATTAATCGAGATATACGATTATTAACTTAACAGCGTGAAAGACCGCATGCTTGTGTGTGTGTGTGCGGCGCGCATTCAGCATTCGGTCTCATTTGCACACTGAGACGAGGAGAGTGCACACATCTGAAGTCATCTTAACGTGAGCGCTTTAATGCTCAAATAGGTGTCAAAATGCAGTGTTTAGTGATTATTCTTATTAACCCTCATTTGTGTAATAAACATACACGTTCAGAATCAAAAGACGTGAAAGAGAAACCATTAAAGTGACAGTGCGTGATGTTCCTGCTGCCGCCTGTTTTTATGATTATTAATCAAACAACAAAATGAGAAAATCCCTCACTGCTCTTTACTGAAGGACTGCTGTAGCTGAAGTCTTACAGTGAAGATGCTTGTTTCATATTCTTATTCTATTACATTTATTTCTCTTTCCTTTGCAGGGTGGAAAATAACTGGTATATGCAGTTGAAGTCAGAATTATTAGCCCTCCTGAATATTAGCGACCCTTTTCCCCCAATTTCTGTTTCATTTTTCAGCTTATTTCTGAACATAATAGTGTTAATAACTCATTTCTAATAACTGATTTCTTTCATCTTTGCTATGATGACAGCACACAATATTAGACTATTTTCAAAATACAAGCATGCAGATTCAAAGTGTCATTCAAAGACTTAATTAGGATAATTAGGCAAGTCATTGTATAATAGTAGATTCTTCCACAGACAATCACATATATTTATTGTTTAAGGGGGCGAATAATATTGACCTTAAAAATGGGTTTCAAAATATTTAAACCTGCTTTTATTCTAGCCGAAATAAAACAAAACAAATCAGCCTTTCTACAAAAATAAAATAAACATTATAGGAAATACTGTGAAAATTCCTTGCTCTGTTAAACATCATTTGGGAAATATTTATTTAAAATATAATAATTCTCAGGAGCGCTAATAATTTTGACTTCAACTGATAATCATTTTGAATAATCGTGATTACAATTATGACCAAAATTATCGTGATTATGAATTGTTTTAAAATCGAGCAGCCCTAACTCATATCTCAGGAACGGTATAGCAGAAAATGTTGACTGTTTTAAAACCCTGATCTTCCCAAACCTTGAGCACGGTTATCGTTCCGTGCCTAGACGACGCTGCTCTGAAATGTCCTCCTGCAGATTTTGTGTTGGATTCAGACTTTGAACTTT